>NW_010195625.1:0-13894 GCF_000695765.1 Mesitornis unicolor
CCAACTTCTAATCTGTGATTCTGTGATTCTGTTTCCTTATTAAATCTCTGTTGGGAGGTCAGTATGTGAGTTTTTTAGAATGTGCTGGCAATGTGTGCTGTGATTAGGAAAAACTAAATTACAAGATAAAATGCAGTATGGATGCATATGGAGAAAATAAGTAAACTATGCCACTTATTATAAAGTCACTGTAACTCATGTATCCAAAACATGCTACAGGATGAGGACAAAATGAGCAAATCTCCATGTTATGTATGTAAAAATCTCTAAAATGCATGCATTTTTGCAGTCCTCAGGTGTATTTTAATAATACAGCAATTAATGGACCCACAAAGACGTTACTGACCTTTGTGACTTGTGACGCAATTTGTGATGTGACATGTGAAATATGGTTTGAACCCATATGTAGAACTAAAATCATGTTGCCTTACAATTTTTAACAGGCTGAAATGTGTAATTCTTCAATGACAACTGAAACAAGTGATAATTCTTTTGATGCAAACCAAAATGAAATGAAAAGTACACAGGAATGGACTGAACAGCTAGAAAAGGAGCTTTTCAGTGGTAAGTGTGTGCCCTTACTTTGTTCTGGTATTAATGTTACCAGAAGTGACTGTGGTAGCTGGATTTGGAGAATTTTCTGCAAAAGCATGGGCTGTAAAGGTATGGCTCATTACTTTCTCGCATAGTGACTACTTTTTGCTGGCTTTGTCTGACAGCAGAATGTCTGCTCTGATGTTGACTTCAAGATGTGTCACTGGTCACTCTTAGAGTGCATTTCATCTCATACTGATGCCGTTCAGAAGAATCACACCTTAAAAGCATACATTTCTCTGCTGATTCTGACAGGAGCCCACATTGCATCCTGTCATGGTTTAACCTGGCAGGCAGCTCAACACCACACAACTCCCTGCCCTCCCTGGTTGGGTGAGGAGAGAATCAGAGGAGAGAGGTAGGAACATTTGTGGGTTGAGATAAAAACAGTTTAATGATTGAAATTAATAATAATATTAGTAATAATAAACTGTAATAATAATAGGAACAAGAATAATAAGTCACATAAAGTTATACCCAGCTCATACAGCAGTTGCTGGCTATGCACTCCCAGCAGTGAATGATTAGATAAGATAAATAAACACTGCGAGCACAACAGCTCCAGAAAAGCAGGGGACTAGGAGGCCTTGGGTGCAGAACAACAGGCAAAACCTCTGGGGATGGTGACCATCAAGGAAAGAGAGAGTGTCTCCAGTAAACTCCCCAATTTATAGTGAGTGTGCCCTGAAAGCCCTTGGCTTTACCTCCCCACCCGCTTCTGTACCTAGTTAATCTCAAAACTGCCAAAGACCTTGATCACTGTGGCAACCTGCATACCAGTGTCAGCTGAAAACTAAAACAAAGTGTCTTATCAACTCTTTTTCATCAAATGGAGTACTGTAGTCTTAGAAATGCAGCTCTCCTGAATGGAAAACTGATTCTGTGATTCTATCCCTGTGAATCCAGGACAACCCTTTAGATGCAGACAGACAGTTATGTGAGAAGAATTTCATCCCAGTTTTCTGCATGCATAATTTTGATAATGGTGAATAACTGGGCCTGGTTTATGAATTGTAAAGCCTCATACCGCAGAAGCAAGAGGCATTATGGCATTCAGTTTGCTTTCTGGTAGTCCTTATAGCACCAGCTGAAAGTTGCTGGTTCTTTTTGGTTTTAGGTTTTTTTTTCTGTTTCCTCACTTCTGGGAAGTGAAGCAAGATCAGACCCAGCCTGTGGGAGTACAGAGATGTTCTTCCATAAACTTTCTTAGATCTATGCAAAAAACTTTCTATGACTATTGCTTTCTACCACTCAAAATTACAAGAGATCACAGATTGAAAGCATGATCCGGAAGCAGTGGGTGAGTTGGCAGTGCTGGAAGAGCAGAGCACTGCATGGTGGACAGTGGTTCTTCTCAAACCCACATGCCTGTCACCACTTTTGGGTGTCAGTCATAACTGTGCACGCTTGCCAACTGACAGAGAAAACTCTACATAGCTTGGCTGATGTCCTCCAAATGGAAGACTCAGAGTCAACTCGCCTTTTTTCTTGTACTGAACTGACTCTCTCAGGAGCCTTCTCGCTTCTGTGCTGAAGAGTAAGTCAGAAAAATTAAAAATTTTAGTACCTTTGTATCACTTTTTATGATGTTATACATACCTAGCAATGCTTTTTTAATGATTCTGTACTGTTAGCATAGATCTGAAATGACTGATCAGTCAAGCTTTTTTATTTAAATAGATGAGGAAATGCTGTAACAAAACAGCCTTATCCATTTATGTTTTTATCTTATGTGTGCTACTTTCAGAATACAGAAAGAATACAATTATTGAAGGCATTTTTTTGCCAATAAAAATAGTACATTGCTGCCACTTGGTCTTATGACTGAATATCTTGGTTAGCTGAGTTGTGTAGCGTTTAATTCCAGTTCATGAGACTATATATATATAAATAAACAAAAATACAGCTATGCTGTTAGAATTAATCACAGGTTTCTAACTATTTCATTACCTCTTTTTATCCAGAAAATGCCACTTTCAGTGCTGATTTTAGAGTAAATAATAAGCTGCAATTTAGTGAAGAACTTCTTTTCTGAATGAAACAAACAGTGGATGTGCCAGACTGCTGAATATGCTTGTTTGATGGTTTGCAGAATTCTGTGTTTTCTTACAGTTACATCATAGTGGTGCTCTGTGAACACACAGAAAGGTCTGTGTTTGCTTACAGGGCTAGTGGATTCTTTACAGGTATTTTTTGCTTACAAACTAGATTTGAAAGTACACACAAACACACACACAGGGCTCACGAGTTAGAATTCAGACTTCAAATTGTTTTGCTTTTCTTTTAAATAGCATAAAGACAACATTTACATCAAGAGCAGTCTTGAGATCAGTCATGGAGCAGTGCCTTTTTCCTTGTAGTAACAATGGGTGACCACTGAAAGGTCCTGTGGATGAACAGTGTGTGTGGTTTGGGAAGGGTTTTGAATGCTGAGAAGCTGATTCCTTTCAAAACAAGTTCTGTTTATTAATGTCGTACATGAAACATTTTAACATAAGTAGTCAGAAGATTATTAAAGAAAACAAAACCAAGTGTCTTTTTTTTTCTTGTGCAGTTCTGAATGATCTGGATGACCAGCTGGCGCAGGAACAAGCCCAAGAGCCATTGGACAGGACAGTTTCCACAAGCAGTGCATCAAATGTGCAATACAGTAGTGCATTCCCTGCTCCAAAGAGGCAGACTGCTGGTAGGGGGCAACACAGAAATGACTGGAGTGATGTGCCTAGCACGTTTTTCCCAGATGGACAGAGAACAATAAGAGCCAAAGATGAACACAAGCTTTTCATCAGACCAAGGAAATTACACAATGCATATATAAACTGGCACCAGACAGCCTTTCAAGAAGATTACAAATACAGTGATCCAGTCGATGAAAATCCTCATCTGCTAGGCAGCCGGCTGTCTTCTGTTTCTTTTGGACGGTCTTCAGAAGGTAGCTTATATCCTCCTTCCATAACACAGAACAGTGGATTTAGGCACAAGAGTTGTATGAACAGGGATACAGCTGGCAGAAGTCACTCTGTATGTTCCCTTCGGAGGTGTCCATCATCAGTATCTTCTGTCCAGCTGTCAGCATTGAATTTACAGCATCCCTTGGCAAGGGACAGCAACAATGATTTTGTACCAAGGTTTGGTCGACGGAACCCAAAGCGAATTCCTCTGTCTTCCATTGTATGGAACAACACACCAGACTCTCCTGGACAAACAGCAGCCCAAGAAAAAATGTTTAGAACCCAGTCACTAATGGAGTTTACAGACCATGGTACATATCCTAGTTCTTTGCAAGAAACCAAGAATTACACATGTTACCACTCCAAACACCACTACAGAAGATCTGTTTCAAGCAGTAACTGCTTTAGTAGAGTTAGTTGCCCTGACAAAGCTACTTCTCCGTTGCCCTTTGATAACTGGGAAAACTATCCATTATACAAATCAGAAAATAATCTCTGTAGATCCTACTATAGAGATACTTCTCATGGCAACTTGTATGGAAAAATAGACAGCTGTCCTTCTTGCACTGATATTCCTCAGTACTACAGTGATGAAGCATTTATTTCACCTGATGCCAGCTTTGAAGTGTTTATGGCTAATTTAAACGACCAGCAGTGGGCACATACACAGAATGCCAAGTTTGGTTCACAGCGCCTGCAGAATGATTTTCACGCGTATTCTCCAGAAAATACGAATACCAAAAGAGTAACAAGAAGTGCGAACAGAACTTTTTCAGAATTGTCTGAGGGCTGTCAGCCCTGGCTAAGTTGTAACCCTTCAGTTTCTTCATCTGGTATCAGAACTGATGAGTCAGTCTTTCCTAATTTGAAGGACCAAACAAAACCTATTGGACTGACCAGGAATTCAGTCACTGTTACCCAAAGTAGTGCTAAGGCAGGCTTTACACAGCTTGGAAAGGTTGAAGGTGTGAAACAGCCAGATGAAGATGTGCTGTTACAGTCGGTTTCTCAACAAGCAGATACAAATGACATCAACACCCAGAGTTTTCCCTCTAACAGCCCTTCTCCTGCCATGTTGCAAAGCAGTGCATCTCTCTTTAACACAATGAGATCAAAGAGACAAACCCAAGTCACTGCCAGAGGAGATATTGCAAAAATGTATACATCAAACGGGGATAAAAGAAATGTACAAATGAAGGAAAACAATTGCCCACCCAACAGTGTGTTCAGTCAGCCTCCCTGTATTTTCCCAGCTGATGAGAGCAGGAAGGGACCTTTTCTTCCGACTCAGAAAGCATGGGAACATAATCTGCATTATGCAGCAAAAAGAGAGAGCATCAAACGGGATAATCGGAGTGCGGAAGCCATTAACCAAGCTCCTCCACAGAGACAGTCCTCACTGCTGAACGTTGCTTCTGCTCAGTCCACTGAAAACTTTGCAAACTTTCGAGGCATGTTGTCCTGTCCTCCTGAACGTTCATCTAGCTCCTCACCAGGCTCTCCACAAGCACTTTCTCATAAAGACAATTCTAAACGTTCAGGAACAGTAACTAGCTCTTCAGTAAATTGCACAGTTCCTGAATCTCAAGCAGAAGGTGGAAGAACAGCTCAAGTGAGCAGAACAGGTGTTACCAAAGAGATTGCACAGAAAACACTGCAAAATACAAGCACTTTAGTTTCTAAGGACTGTAATGGACAATTCACTACTAGTCCTCCACAAACTGGAAATTCTAGAAATATTTATATGCATAGTTTTGATGGAGACCCCAGGACCTCTGAACATAGTTTAAGTTATTTCTGCCTCGAAAAAGAAAGCAGAAAAATAAGGAGTAATTTGCCTTGTATTGAAAGGCGTCACAAGCAAGACGGCTTGCTGAGACATACCAGTAGCTGCAGCATTACTGGCTCCCCAAGCAGAAACAGCCTCAAATCTCCTGACCCGCTTCTTATTTATTACACTTTGCCTAGAAAATCAGCTAGCATTGCTGGTAGTGTTACGTCAGATACGCCCATCTCTTTACCTAGAGAAGGCAGAACACCACATTCAGACATAAGGTCTGAAACTCCACATAGAGCTGACGCCTTTTGTTCTAATCAAAGAGATGTGTCTTGTTCAGACTCAAAACATTCCTTTTTAACATCAGCATCATTAAATGCTGCTACAAGTATGAAAGAAAAAGATCACTCAAGTTCTTTAACTGAAAGACCTAACGATGCAGTAAGCAGTAGTACCTCAGTTGAACTGACAGACAGATGTAAACATCTAAGCAGAAGAGAATCCTCTGTGTTTTCAGATTGTAAGGAGAGGGGAAACTTTTTGCAGAAATACAAAACTACAAGTACCTTTACAGTTTGTTTTGATGAAGATCATGTCAAGTACCATGAACTAGTTTCAATCTATTACACATTACCACGGAGGCATTCAAGAACATTTTGTAACATCTTTAGAGATAATCCAGAGGATGCAGATTTACCTTCTTCCAGAGAAAAGGCTGAGTCACCAAGAATACCAAATAAGAAAAATGAAGGTCATGTGAGTTTAGCGAATGTTTTTTTCCCCAGTACCTTGGAAAAAGAGATGCCTTCATACTCTTCTGACCAAGGATCTTCAGCTGTGGTCACACCTCAAAACTTAGGAGCTGCTGTTGATAGTGAAGAAGAGCATTCCCACTTACCTCCTAGCTCTGAGAAGATGTGTGCTTCACAGTCAGTGAGTATGGTACCTAACAGGAAAGATAGTTCAGCAGATCTTGCATTAGCAGAAAATGTGTTTTCTGACATGATGACAAAAGAAATTTCTTCTAGTGGTCCACAATCCACTGCAGTAGTGGCTAAGCCAGGTAAAGCCATTTCTGATGCTTCAAGCATCCAAAATACAGAAATATGTCTAAAAGAAAAGAAGGAAATGTTACAAACAGCCACACCTCTAATGTCCACTTTACCAACCCCTCCCAAGCCAGGCAGACATTTAGAGAATCCTCTGTATTCTACTTCAGCAAATAAAGGTATTATAGAGAAGGGAAACTCTGAAAGCTGCTGTCAGCCCCCTAAAGTGCTCACCAATAAAAACCCAAACAGTTCAGTCTTCCACCCAGGGGAAAAGAGTTCCCTGGGAAGGACCAGTGACAGGGAGTGTGCTGATGTGCTGCTTCCTCCTGCAGAAGACACGCACAGGGATAGTACTGAAGTCAAGCAGAGAGTAAATTTCCTATACCAAACCACCCCTCTCTATAATAATAAATGTAGTGGACTGCAATTAGGGGCTGACAGCTCAAGAAAAAATGCAAATTACTTAAACTCTTGCAGCAAAGTGCTTTCAGAGTCTCAGAACAAAGCATCTGAGGTAAGCACAGCTTCCAGTGCTGATCCATTACTCCAGGTAGACAAAGTGGTTAGCACAGATATAGATCCATTACAGAATTCAAAAATTAAGAAAGGGCAAAACTCACAGAGTACTCAGATGGGTAAAGATTACAGTGGTTTGCAGGAATCAGAGAGGCACAGTGAAGGCAGCCTGAACGTTAACTGTAAAGATAAGGTCCTCAGGGCTACACAGGATCCAAAGATAACACAGAGTGCAGAACATGAGAACAAGCTTCTCTCTGACTGCCCAAGAGACAAAGTCAAAGATATAGAAAAAAGGAAAAACAGGCCTTCAATTAAAAATAAACTGGCAGCTGTCTGCAAAACAAGTCGAAAATTTTCAAGTAAAAATTTACCCCCCAAACCGCACATAAGTAACATTTTTTCACAGAACAATGGAAGTGCCACTTCTTTAGAGGTCGACACATCCCTTGACTCATTGATGCCAGTGGATTCCCATCGGCCATTCCTGCAGTCAGACAGTGAAAATCAGAATCACAGTCTGGACTCTGATAAGAACACACCAAGACCAAGAACAGCTGAGAAGAAGAAGATTGAAAATCAGAATGAGCCTTCTTTGCTTGTTAGTAACACCAACTGGAGGTCTTCAACAAGCTCGTACACCCAGAAGGAAGCCATCAGTCCGAGAAAAACTACGGTGAAAGTGGAAAACAGGCCAAGTCCTACAACCCTATTTCCAGATAAGGCAGTACCCACAAGAAATAAGAATTCCCAGACACTAGATCTCAGGCTAGAAAACAAAAGCCAGCCCATCTCTCCCAGTGCTACTACATCAGACCCACGGGATGGTGAGAAAAGGAGAGCTAGCAGTCGTGTCTGCAGTCCTCCCTTGCCACTTTTAACTGACAAGAACTCAAACACGTATGTAAATAGCTGTGTGGACACAGACGTATGTCCAGAGCAACACTTGACTTCCCAGACAGTGCTTGGTCAGTGTCAAAATACCTCTCAGTCTCCTAGCTCAAAAAATGCCAACTTGGGTAGCTATCAGTTGCGCAAGAGTCTTGCCAAAAGTCAGCGTGAGCGTCACCTTTCTGAGAGTATTTGTGCTCGAGATTCCCGTGAGACCTTTGCCTCGGGAAGCAATATTCTACCAAAATACGGCATACATGGAAAGAGATTTAAATCTTACTCAGAGCTGTTGTCTTGTGATGAAAATGAAAACTGGGCATCAGATGATGAAAAATGTTACAGCCCTAGAAATCTGATGTATCCTTCTATTGAGTTTGGTATATTTGGCAAGGAACAACAGTTGGCTTTCCTGGAAAACATCAAGAGGTCGCTCACAGAAGGGCGATTATGGAAACCTTGTCTTCTTAATAACCCTGGTGTGTTCAGAGATGGAGAGACCCCTTCTATAAACAGGGCTGAGCTTTTGAGCTCAAGTTCTGCTGGGAGCAAAATGTCATCAGCTGCTTCATCCCCCCGAGAGCCAATTGATATCTGTCAGGAAGACACAGCAGCTTACTCAGACTCGGACAGTGATACCACTACCGATGACGAATACTACCTAGATGAGATAGATAAGGAGTCAGAGCTATGAAGGGTCTGTGGTACTAAGATGGCACCATAGCCTGGTAGTTTCTGGGCATGCAAAAATATGTAGAATACTTTGAGCCAGTTCTTGTGCTGCTATAAATTGGTGCAACTTCATTAGTTTTAAAGAACTTGGTATGTTATGTTAGCTGAGCATTTGACTTTTGTATTAAATATTTGGTGTCACCATTGTATTCCCTAGCAAGGAAAAAAGAAAAGTAAAAAAAATCCCTTTCCAAAATAATAGAAGGTAAACAGCTGTGGAGCTTTGGGCAGTGTAATGCTAGAGATGGCTTTCCTCTGAGTCAGCAAGCAGTGGCTTAGGCTCCTGCCAGCGACGCAGTGCGGGAATGGATAAATTTCAGCTTGAGCTACATTTTCTTATAAAACTTAACAGAAAACCAAGAGGTCACTTGGCTTTTAAATTACTGTTTCTCCAACTTTCCTCATTTACCAAATCAAGCATAATAATGCCAATCCATCCCACCCAACAAACACCCCCACAAAGCTCAATTTTTGCAGCATATTCTGTATGGGTGTTCTTTTTCTGCATTCCTGGGACGCATCGCAGCAATGTCCCCTGTGGCGCTTGTTCTGCTGTGCAGCTGAGGCAGATTCCACACCAGGATTTTCATCCTCAGCACTGCAAGAGCAGTGAGCGACGCGAGTTGCAATGTGAGTTACTGAAGTGCTGCTGGCGCATGGGAAATAGCTCGGCAAAGGGCATAGCACTGGAAAACACGCCAGAATTCCTGAGGATGTCAAGAAACAGAGCTGAGCTTGGAAATCTGCTTTTCAGACATGGGAGATTCATAACCGGCACAGCTTCATTTGCAGTTGAGATGAACAGTCACTAGCCTTTGATTTAGGAACAGGTTAATTTGGATTAATCATCCGACACTTTAAACCATGCAAAATGTAGAAATATTGAGCCTATTTTCTTTGATGTATAAACCTCATAGGTTGAATCCTAAGTTGTCCAACCATGCCCCATACAACTTGTTTGGTCCCAAAGTTCCCCACTGCCTCTGTGCTGGGCCAGTCCCGGGGGGAGGCACCTGCAGCCGCTGGGCTCCTTCGGAGCAGCACCACCCGAAACAGCCCAAGAGGTCGCAACTGCACTGTGCAGGCTGCCAGTGTTTTACGTACAAAGTAAATAAAAACCAGTAAGAAATGCTCTTTGCCTTTTGCTAAATTACCGTCCCTTTTTGGTACTTTTCAACCATTCCCGCTGTCACCACAGAACTTTTTATCCTTCAAACTGAATGCCTGTAAAGGTTTTCCTGCCGCTCTTTTTCAGCCATGCTAATAATGTAGTATTATTACTCGGGAGCCAAAACTCATCCCTGGCCATTAAATTTCTAACTAAGCTTTGATCTCTTTTTATGCAAAACAAAAAGTGGCTCACTGAGTCAAAATATAGTATTTTTAAATAATTATACATTTACTTCATCTCTAATGTCACATATCGTCTAAAGTGCTGATCCATATTTTTGATACACTTTTTAATTCAGTAAAATTTCTGTAGGACATAATTATATTTTTGTAACTGGAAGGACAGTATACTGGTATTTTAAAATAATATATTTTACACACAACAAGCAATGCTTGTATCACTGACTACTCCACAAGAAACTGAAAGTTATTGTAGGCAACTGGTATCCTTATTTTTTATATAAAGTGTAAACTTCGTTAAAGAAGTGGGTCTGTACTTCAAATCTGTACCGATATAGAAGTATTACTACTCTATACTGGGATAATTTGTCTTTTGTTGTACATAGAAGGACTAATATAAAATATTTAGAGACAAAATTGGTCTCTACGACATGCCTGTTTTGGAAGGATACACGCTTATGCTGACATACGCAGTAAAGTCTGGTATTCTAAGGAGAAATTATGCTTTTCTGTAAAAAGCTCTATTCTGTCTGGACAGGGTTCTGTAGAGTAAGACAATCCAACCAGCTGAGTATCAGTGAGGAATTGCTGCTGCTTTACGTTTCTGCAAAATATGTTAATCCAAAAATCAGGAATACCAGCCTACATAAGGTAAAGAATACAAAAATAAATGTTTACAAGGGAAGTAAATGGTTATACAGTTTTGCTTGACTAGAAGTGGATGTTTTAGAACATTTTTATTTGTAAATACTTTCTACCTGTTCAACAGAAGTTGGATTAAGTTCTCACCTTGTTGGCATAAAAAAGCTTTCCGTTTGCTATGCTATGTATGTACAGAAAATCAGGTGGCTTGGTTTAACATAAGCAAATAAAAACTGCTTTTGGTCATAAATTTGTTGTGGATCTGTAAACTAATACTTACAGTGAATGATGGTATTCTGTAAAACAGCAAATTTGGTGAAAACAGGGAGAAATACCCTTTGAATAGCAGTGGGCCCCATTCAGCTTAGCAGAGAGATGGCTTCGCATGTCCAAGCTTCTGCTTTGGTGAAAGCATATTCTGGAAATCGCAGAATCACAGAATCGCTCGGTTGGAAAAGACCTCTGAGATCATCACGTCCAACCACTCCTATGTACCCCCTAAACCATATCCTTAAGTACCTCGTCTACCCACTCTTTAAATACATCCAGGGATGGTGACTCCACCACCTCCCTGGGCAGCCTGTTCCAGCCTCTAACAACCCTCTCAATAAAGAACTTCCTTCCTTATCTCTAACCTGCTCATGACTTACAGGATTTTCATATTTGAAATTATTTTTTGAACTAAATTCTGCATTCAAGTGGAAAAAAAAAAACTGGTACCATGTTTATTTTTCACTTACTGTGAATTTCACTTACTGACAATTTATTTAAAAAAAAAAAAAGAAAAATCCAGCATCTTAACACCGCTGCCAGGGTGCTAATGGCAAACGATGCCATGGGTGTAAAACGGGGTTCCCAGCCTGGGTCCATCTCGCAGCTGTGGGCAGTGGTCACGCGTGGCTCAGGCCCGCCCTGCGCAGAGGAAGGCTGTGCAATGCCCGTACTGTGCTGCCTTCTCCTTTCCTGCCTGTTGGTGAGTCTCTGGTACACAAACAGTTTTCCATCAGCAGCTGTCCTATCCTTAGAGTAGACCTGTTAACCCCTTAGCGAGCCGTATGCCTACAACTTGCCTTGAGGAGCCGATACTCCGTGTAGGGGCCCAGGGTAGCACTTGATGAGCAGTTTTACAAGGTGAGCTCCAAGTGAAAATTATTTCAGCTGGGATTAGGCCTGAGTGGAGCCTGGCTGCCACGTGCAGCATGAACATGTGTGAGACTCACCACTGTTTTTCAGCCTTAATTACTACAGCCAGTATGTGTTGTACCTGACTTCAATGACAGTCCTCAGCCTGGTTTCAGAAGGAAATGTGGCTTATGAGCGAAGCTGGTGTTTCTGTCTAGATCTCTGTCCACCTAGCAGGTCACTTGTGTTCCCAGATGACCTTTGATCTTTCTAACATCTCAATGACATTTCAAAGAAGGGACATAATTTTCATGGTTTCATCACTGGGAGAGACCTCAGGAGACCTCCAATCTCCTGCTCACAGCAGGTTGGCTCTGAGGTCAGACCAGGCTGCTCAAGGCTTCATCCAGTTGGGGCCTGAAAATATCTGAGGATATGAAACTGGACCACCTCTATAGGCAACCTGTGCCTCTGCCTCAAAGACAGGCTGAGAGAGTTGGGGCTGTTCAGCCTGGAGAAGTGAAGGCTCTGGAGAGACATTATAGTGGCCTTCCAGTACCTGAAGGGGGCCTACAAGAAAGCTAAGGACGGATCTTTTACAAGGGCAGGTAGCAATAGAACGAGAGGCAAGGGTTTTAAACTGGAAGAGGGGAGATTTAGACTGGATATTAGGAAGAAATTCTTTACTGTGAGGGTAGTGAGGCCCTGGCCCAGGTTGCCCAGGGAAGCTGTGGATGCCCCCTCCCTGGCAGGGTTCAAGGTCAGGTTGGATGGGGCTTTGGCCAACCTGGGCTGGTGGGAGGTGTCCCTGCCCATGGCAGGGGTTGGACTGAGTGAGCTTTAAGGTCCCTTCCAACCCAAACCATTCTATGATTTGATAAGACTTTGAGGTGCTGGAGCAGGTCCAAAGACAGGCAACGAACCTGGTGAAGGGTCTAGAGCACAAGTCCTATGAGGAGCAGCCGAGGGAACTGGATTTGTTCAGCCTGGAGAAAAGGAGGTTGAGGGGGGACCTTATAGCTCTCTACAGCTACCTGAAAAGTGAGGTGGGTGTTGGTCTCTTCTCCCAAATAACAAATGATAGAATGAGAGGAAATGGCATCAAGTTCCACCAGGGGAGGTTTAGATTGGGTATTAGGAATTTTTTTTTTCACTGGAAGGGTTTTCAAGCACTGGAACAGGCTGTGGAGGGAAGTGGTGGAGTCACCATTCCTGGAGGTTCTAAAAGATGTGTAGACATGGCCCTTAGGGATGTGGTTCAGTGCTGGACTTGGCAGTGCTAGGTTAATGGTTGGACTTCATGATCTTAAAGGTCTTTTACTACCCAAGCAACTCTGATTCTGTGATGTCCCCAGGGCCCTGCAGCCATCCCAGAGCTGTGTTTGACCCCAGTTCCCCTCACAAGGCCTGATCCTGATCTGCAGATTGATGTCCCTGCCTGACCTCAGCCCTGCCCTGTCCCCATGAGCCTGCTGGGTGATGTGGCCTCTTCAGCTGCCTCAGATGCTGTTTGACGTCCTTGCTAAATTCAAGCTAAATGATGTTCCCTGCCCTCCCCTCCTCTGCAGAGCCAGTTTATTGCCAAAGGAAATTGGGTTGGCCAGGCATGGTTGGCCCTTGGTCAATCCACACTGACTGCTCCCAGTCACCTTCTTCTCCAAACGTGCTCCCAAATGGCACAGGGAGGCCGCCCTCGCTGATTCCTGTGCAGAGCGCAGCAGCCAGGGATGTACTCCTGGCCAAGGAGCACACACGTAACTCTGGATTAACACCGTACATGTCTTCTCTTGCCTGCTGGGAGTCTCACTCACGGTGTGTCGGTGGATGTGTGTGGTTATCTGAGGTGAGGGAGTTTAGGAGACTAAAGACAAAAGCAAGCAGGAAACCAGACTTGGTAATTCCACCTTCAAGGAACCTGTTTTTCGTGGTCCATATGCACAGAGACTTGAAGTTCATGTTATTCAAAAACACGCAGCATTCATCCGGGCTCTTATTGTTTTGCATGTGAAAAGCCAGGCTTGCATGGAAGCTCGATTTAATTCTCCTACAGCCTTGGAAGCCCCCCCATCTACCGGCACCCTGGAATATTTCCTAGCAGCAAACGCTTCTGATTAAAATGATACAACCACCTTAGGAGAGAAATAATGCGAGATTTTCCCCGGTTATTTGTATTCCATAATTTTAAATCCATGAAATTACTTTGTTGAGACATTTTCCAGAGAATAATGCCATGACCCCTCTCTCCCCGTCATATCTCACCCCCAGTCCCC
>NW_010195626.1:0-5832 GCF_000695765.1 Mesitornis unicolor
GGGGGGGCAAGCCCTAAAAGTTCCGCTTGAACCGGAGGAGGGTCAGCATCCCCTTGCCCAGCTTCACGTTTTAAAGCCGGGCGCAGGCTCGCAGGGCTCCTCTGAACAGCGCGTAATGAACGCAGCGAGCACTGGAAAATAATGTTAAAATACACGGAGCTGGGGTTAATCACTGCGCTTGGCTTGTGTGCCTCTACCATGCGTGCAGCAACCACCTAGATTTGTCTTAATACCTATGCGGATCCTAATACCTATAGTGTATTATTCGGCGTTAAATAAAGCAAAGCTGCCTTTGGAATATGCTTGTGCAACAGGTAGTTAGAAATCGCATGCAAAAGTAGAATTATATAAAGTAGCTGCTGGTCAAAAAAATCTCTTAAGTCTAGCAGTGCTGTGGGTCCCTCAGCAGACGGTTCTGTTTCAAGAACATCTGTCCATATCCACTCTGAATTGATGCTGAGCCTATACCGGGCCCATCTGATTGCAACAGCGGGGTCAGAGCACGGGGTTTGAACAGCCCCCAGATCCCAAGTGTGGCTTCTCTCTGCAGTGATATCCTGGACCTCCCCTCTGCGCCCCCCAGGACAGGGGACATCAAAGCATACCTAAACCCGGGGTCGGGGGCTGGTGGCTTTCTCCGTGCTCCTCTGGTTTGCTCTGTGCAATTGTTTGACCTGGATATTGGGAATAAACATGTTTCTGCCCTCAGGATGGTACTTGGTCACTGTTGTCTCTCCTGGGCCAACAAAACTTGTGTGTGAGTGCTGTGATCTAACCAGGACAAATCTCAGAAGCAAATGACAAACTGTCTTTCTATGGCTTTAGTGCTTAGATCAGTTAAACAGAGACTGAAACTTTTCTTAAAATAGGGCATTTTTCTTTACTCTTCCTGTCTGCTTCAACCAATAGAAACATTCATTTAGCATCCAGTTACCCCTTACATGCCTAACCAATCACGTTCCAGGTGCTATAGCACACGTATTAAATATTATGCAAAAAATAAAACACATTAAAGTTTAGCTTTGCTGGCCTTGCCAGTCGTCTCTTTGGAGAAATCCATATTTTAATGCACCATGACGTGGCTAAAGGCAGGAGAGGACAGAGTACTAACTCAGGATATCAGGCAGTGAGCTGCTGCTTCTGCATCTGCCAGTAACTGTTTGCAGAATCATGAAAAATCGAAACATCTCCCTGTTTGCAGATGATTGAACTTTATCATCATAGAGAAGGGTTGTATAGGCCATATATTGAAGTGTGGATTCCAGATGTCTATTATAGCAAGTGCATTATTAATCTATAATCCTGAAAAGATGGATGCATGTGTTGACCTTTCAGCCAAGATTACTCAATCTTAAAATTAAATGCATGTGTACATCTGTAGGATTGAGGCCAGAGTACTTGTAACATCCATTTGTCTCGTACTAGAGAATCATCAGACAAAAAAACACATCATCCATCCACTCCATAAATGTCCACCAAAAAAAGACAGAACAGAGACATAAAAGAAAATAAACTCATTTTTCTAAAACTGGTTTTTTTTTTTTTGGACATGAACAATCGGAGACTCTTGGTGTATGAACCAAACCCACCAGGACTGTAGTAATCACATACACCTGGAAACGCCACAGCACATTATTGAAGTATGGAAGTAAATATGCTTCAGGAATATCACCATTATAATCTATAGACCTCCAAAACTAAAGAAAATGTTTCTAACCTTAAGACAGAAATTATTCCTATTAAACTGCAATTCATTTAATCATTGTAATCTGTGTAATAATAATAATAATAATAATAAAACCTGTCTCAAACTGGAAAGAACTGGGGAAAAAAAGCAGGCAGTGGTAGGACTTGGATGATGAGAATACCCACAGCTGCATTAGATAGGATAAAGCCATTCAGAAGTGATATTAAACCCGCGTGCGGCTGGAGCCAGGTGAAGTGCTGGCAGATGAGGGTTAGGGCTTGCGTCCCCTCTGCGCAGGTCATGCCGCGGGTTTCCAGCAGTGCCTGGAGCTGGGCCCTGCCCAGGGCTGCTGTAAGCAGCTTTCTTCACAGCCAAAATACGGGAAAAACACTTCGGGTTTCAAAAGGGAGCAGTGATTATTGAGAAAGTGGCTAGCCTGAACTGCCTTAAAAAAAACACCAAAACCAAATCAATGCTAAACCTTTTGCTGGATGTTAATGTAACTTAAATTATTTAAGATCTAATCATGACAATGTGCTGGATCCTGACCTTGTTAGCTTGAAACTAGGACCTGCCATTTAATTAAACTTACACTGTGAGGTTCGTACTAAAATAAGAACTGTAGTGCCATGCGTGGGAAAGCTGTGTGAAGAGATGAGTTCTTTCACCCCCACTGAGCTTTCATACATAGTGATTTGCCATTGGAAAGAATGGACTGAAATAATCTTTTAAACATTTTCTAAAATATCTTTCATCACATAAGACCTACTGTTCTATACATTACCTTGGGTTAAGATGGAAGACTATGTATTTAACCATTTCATCCTTTTATGGTGTTAAAAAATACTGATTTTCTAGACATGACAGATCAAAATCTTTCTTCTGCAGAAATTCTATCAACTAAACTTTAAGTTCTACTTTAGATGAGATTTGCAGAGATGCTTGCCTTAACCTCCTCGCTGCCTGGAACTGCTGACAAACCTTCATTTGCCTTTGGCAACTTCTAATGTGTTGGTTTTAATGCAGCTCTACCAGAATTTCCATTTTGTGGTGATCTGATTGGGGTTTGGTACAATAACAGGAACAAATGGAAGGGATTATTTGCATGTGAAGCTGGAAATATGTTTAAGAAAAGCTGCTCTGCAGAGGGTAGCACCTTTGCACGCTCAGTGCCGTATCGCATTAATCATACGGTACTCTGCGAACCTGTTCTTACTCAGTCCTCCTACAGAAATTACAGAAGTACATTTTTAGCAGGAAAAAATGATGAGTATCCTTGTGACAGATTTCTCAGGGCTTTCTGGAAAGAAACTTGGACTTCTGCCACCTGCTCTGATTGTGTTCATGCATAAATGATCCCGAGAATGGGTTGACATTACCTCTAATTAGGGGTAATAACAGCCTGCTGCTCAAAGAGCCACTTCCCTTTCTCTTGTACGTCCCTGTTTCTCCTGCATTAGGTCTAACGCTCATGCAGCCACAGGGTACGCCAGGGCAGTGACCTGATCCAGCCGAAAACTCACCCGTTACAGAAAAAAAAATGTGGGTTTTTTTTTTTCATTAGGTCACTTCACTGAAGCTCTGTAGCCATTTAATCGGGGTAATCCACAGGATGGAGAGGAGTGGGGGGAGATGAAGGAAGAGTGCAGGACTACACCCTTTTGGTGGCCTTCTGCAATTGCACTGATCAGAGGTAACATCAAACCACAGCTTTGAACTCGGGATGGTTTCACAACTCCCTGCAGCATTTCTACGAGTTAATTAAGCATGACTGACTCTTTTTGTTTCAGCTCACTCTAGACTGGCAGTATAAAGGTGTGTGATAATGAGTAATTAGAGTTGGAAATAAAGGAATTATCTTGTTTGGTTTGTTCCTCAGAATGGAGCTGTAAAATGGAACATGAAGGGGATGCTGCTACAGTCCCAATGTTTTAGTTGCTGAAAAAGGCTTGATACTTAATTTATGTCTTCCGATTTAACAAACTGATTTTTTAATCTCTGATAGGAAAAGAAATAATGCTTATTTTACAGCTACAATGGTGGGGGGCTTGGAAGCTTAAAATTACAGACGTGTTTGGTTTGGAAAAGTGGATGGGATGAGAAATTTCTTTAGTGATTCAGTAGGTCCTTTTCCGTACTTTCCATGTTTCCTTGAATGAAATATGAACTCAGCAGTACATTGGTGTGCATTATCGTCGTATCTTCCAAAGCTCTTCCTGATAAACTGAAATAGGACTGACAGAAGAACAGAGAAACAGTGAGTTCAGAGAGTCTATTTTAACAGAATTATTTAGAAAGACATTTGAAGTCCTCCTCAGCTGTGTGTCTCTTGCAGGTTTTTTCTAAGAGAAGTCTGCTCACTCATGATGAGTTCAACTGGAATTTTGCCCCAGACTGAGAAGAAATAGTGATCAATCAGTCTTGGTTAGGTATATGTACATAAACATTTTTTGTAGCTTCTGAGCAGCAATGCCAAATATTTTTAAATGTATGACTCCACAGCAACTAAATGACGGATTTAAATGTTTGCTTGAGAAATTTTTTGTAGAGGAAATGTCACAATACTGGTTTTTGATGGTTATCATATCTCCCAAGTAAAACGTGGTAATGAAGTCACAATCCGGTTTTTGCTCATTGCTTTGCAGCGCAGTGCTCAGACTTAGCCTAAGGCATCAGTGGAAGACACAGCAAGTGCCGATTGTGGTGATGAGGTCTTCTGTTGGTTTTTGGTTTTTAAGAACTAAAGCACACTGAAGAAAGGGCAGTATTTTATAATGCTGACTTATGCTGGATTTACACTCAAATTAATCCGGTACAGTAGTATTGTCACCCATCAAAGAGAAAGAAGGTGGTAAACACTCCACGCAGTCATTTATACAACAGCAAAGGCTTTTATGGAAAGGCTAAGTCAAACCCATTCTTCTACAAAGGTGCTTTAATGCCCCTATAGATAAAAATCTAACCAAAAGTTGGCTATAACAAGAAGACTCCTGAAAAAGGAATGAGATAAAATCTACGTGATAAGAAACTGTAGTTACAGGGAATGCCTCTGAAGACTTAAAACTGATAAGATTTTCTTTTCTTGGATGCTTCAGCTACACCTTTTCAAAAAGAAAATGTAAATGAAATGCCGTAAGTGACCTATGTTGGTATAGTAAATGAATGACCTTGCAAATCAGAGAAAGGTGTGCAGAGAACAAAGAAAAATGTTAAAGACAACGTGCTGCATTTTTCCTACTTGTAAATAAGGCAGAAAATTTCAACGCAAAAGAAAATCACCAGTGCTTTTGATTTCTAATGGAACTAGCACTGCAGTGATTCAGCTCATACGTGACCATCTATGTGCCTGAAAACAGTAAAAATATCCTTGTCCAGTATTATTCCTATTGTTAAAATAATATTTTCTTATTAGAAATCAATAGCAATAGGTTTGTTTCTTACACATCTCTTAATTCTCTAGACCCACAAGGTTGACAGGGCACAGGCACTGTATTGTCTCACCTTTTCAGAAAGCATCTTCATAACCGTGCTATGTGTTTGCTATGGAGCTCTGCTCTATGCCTCATCTTTTCCTCTGTAAAACAGAAAAAATAAATTCTGGTTTAAAGGATTTGCATGAATGTCGTCATAAAAAAAGTCTTTCAACACTGGCATACATATCTGTTGCAATGTTCTGCTTAACTTTATCACTGCTTGCTGATAAAAACGGAGTTTATCAGGAGTTCTGGGCCTGTAAAATGGTTGTGAAAACCTTAACTATGTGACAAACAGGTGTATCTATTTTCATTGGAAGTGAGGGCGGATGCTCAGACCGGTTTAGCCCACATTACATTTAATCTACATCTGTCCTGATATAGATTAAATGCTTAAGTTTATGTCAAGAAGGAAGTACTGAGAAGTGGCTTTGTGGTTGTGCTTTGAGGAGACAGAGCAGGGGGACACCCCATTCCCTCCGGCCCTCAGCGGAGGGGCACCCAGATGTACAAAACCGGCCACCCGGAGGCCGCACCCCGGCCTCCAGCTGAGCCTTCCCGCTGAGGCGGGGGAGGCCGCAGCTCCTTGAGGGTCAGGCCCTGCTCACGGCTTTCGCCGGGCAACAACCAGGAGGCCGCGCCCCCTCAGCGCACCACCCCGCTCACCACAGC
>NW_010195627.1:0-27596 GCF_000695765.1 Mesitornis unicolor
GCCCTGAGGAGGTGCTCCGAGGCCAACCCTGGGCATCTAGCCGGGCTCAGGCAAATACTGAAGTTTCACCTGTGGAGCAGCCTGCTGTTCCCTTTTCGGCTGTGCCCCTGTGGCTAAGAAGGGGGGCTGGGGCCGGACGGGTGGCAGCCGTGTCCGTGTGGTGACACCCTGGCAGATGCACAGAGACCGGGTGGGCCAGACCCACCAGGGTGGAGGAAGAGTGGTTAAAAAAATATTGCGGAAAAGCAAAGCCCTGAGTCCCATCACAGGCAGACCAGAGGACAAAATTGCGGGCAAGGTCTTTGCGTGTGCCATTTGTCAGGGCTCGGCTTTCTTGGTCGCCACACTCAGATTTGCCTCCTGATTTTGCAGCCAAGCACCTCTTCTGTCAGACCAGCCTGCCTTCTCCTCCTAGCATGTTGCCTGTTAAGTTTGGCATCTCTCTTGTGGTAAGGTTGAGGAGAAGGGGCCCGGAGGCTCAGCATTCGCAAAACTCACACTTACTGAGGCCCATGGGCACCTCTGAGAGGGAAGCCACTGCCTCCCAGGTCTCGGAGCACTGCCTGCCACCATATGCATAGTGTATGCATAAAAATCAGCCCAAACTGGAAAGTTGGTTTTGATCCCACAGAGAGAATTTCTTATTACATATCATTTTATAGCACCCATGAGCGTGATAAGAGCTTTGTGGAATACATGTTAAAAACAGATCCTGAAGAGTTTATAGTGTTAGGCTCTGATCCTGTGAAGTCGTATGCACATACTTAACTGGAAGCCCCTGAAGTGGTCCCACTGACTTTAATGAGACTACTGGGTACCTAAAGTCACACACAACCTTTGGCCGTGCTCCTGCAAGCGGCTCCCCTTCAGCAGCCCTTGCCCCAACAAAGGACAGCATTCAAATCAGTGCAGCTTGGCACAGGATCTGCACACTCGGCTGTCCTGTAAGACACATTTTCACACTTGACCTGACACAACACAACACATCCAGCACATAAGAGACCAGAGATACATTTCCAAGTGTGTAGTTTCATGAGAGATTTAACTCGAGCTAATCCCCTCTGCTACAAAGACCTATTTTTATCCCTCACCTCCAGCTGTTTGTTGCTTTTCTGCAGGCATTTAAGCAACTAATAAAAAAATAACAAACCAAAACAAAATCACCCTACCCAGCTTTCTGGTGTGACTGCGCATAAAGTCACCCAAGTGCAAGTGGCCACAGAAGGGAAGTGGAGGAAACACATGACTGGAGTTCAGAAGACCCTACTGAACGGCAGCGCAGACTTTTATGAGCTAAAGATTACAATGAATTTGCAGCCAGATATATGAAGGAATGATGACTTATTTCAGTGGGAGGTGTCCCTGCCCATGGTAGGGGTTTGGAACTAGATGATCTTCAAGGTCCCTTCAGACCCAAACCATTCTGTTGATTCTATGATCCTGTGATTTGAAGTAGACATTAATTCTGTGGGAATTCAACCCTAAATACATTCAAGAGTGAACCCTAACTTCAAAAAAATTATTTTATTTTTTATGATTATGCTTTCAGAGGAAGGTGCCAAACTGGACTGGCACATTTTAATCCAGCTTTGCAATTACAAAGACAAGAACAGGAGGGGTACTGCTGCTGTCAGTGGCAGAACAGTAGATACGGGAAGTTCAGATGCTTTTTAAGAGGAGCTTCACATTTCAGGAGCAGGCACCACAGTCCACTAGCAAAGGCACAGCAGGAAGCTTTAATCAAGAGCCTGTAACTCATCCTGCGGTCACAGGCCCAGGGGACCCACTGCACCCAGCACCTATTCCACCACGTCTGTTGAGAATATGGTACTACTCAAAACAGGACAGGGCTGCCCCAAAATGCAAGGAAAGAAGGTGCACAACGCTTAGCATCTGATGAAAATACTTAAATGAGACAGAGGCAGGGAAGGATTCTTCAGAATACGGACCCAAAGCAGGAGGGCATTTGAATTGGAATGTGGCTTTTTGTCCAAAAGAGGTGGGTTTGCGCAGCACAGCACAGGATGCAGTTTGATTTTGCCTGAAAGTGTTTTTAAGAAAAGAGAGCAAGTGTTTTGCATTTCTGTGTAACTGCTGTTAACAGAATATGGAACAGTTTCTAAATATAGCGATACTGTTAATTGCACTAAAACAATCTGTGTATTTTTGTATAAAAGTATCTTGCTTTTCCCTCTTGAAAGCAATATTTAGCACAAAAGCTAAGGAAAAAATCAGGGAAACCATGCTTACTCACCTGCTTCTCTGATTGGGTTTTTTTCTGCATTTGAACCATAGGTTTGCCTTACAGGCTTTATTTCTGTTGTTGTGTTTAGCAGATCAAGAGGAGAGTGCCAGACAAATATTGTTTTAAAATATAGAACTGAGGGGTAGGGGCATGGGTTTGGAGCAGGACCTGCAGCTACTTTTAATATTCACCTTTAATGGATTAAATTTCAAGTTTATAATATCCCTCTGCTCAAGCTGCCCACTGCTCCAGCGTAGTGAGGTACGAATTCACCCATAGCACTGCTGTGTATCGCTGGCAAAAGCAACCAAAACATGGGACTGCAGTGCAGGGAGCTTGGACCAGGGTTCCTCATCAGATTAATGAGCAGCATTGCCACATCCATAATTTCCTCCAGCCGCATACTACAACATCATGTAAATATCTCACAAAATAACATATACTGTGGATTTTAACATAATGGTCACCCTCGCTGGCTGTGGGCAGCATTAGCTGTTCCTGCAAACCATGTTTCTTCATTCAGCCAGGATGCTGAGCTTCTCCATTCAGCAGCCCTGTGAACAGCGAGCTTAAAAATGGACTGGTGACAAAAAAAAATCCTCAGGAAATCCTGGACAAAGCCTTTCTGAAGAAAGCACGGACTTCTCTAAAAACAAGCAAGGCAAAACCAAATCTGTAATCTCACTATGCTTGAGAACTTCAAGGAACACAGCAAGCCCCAGTGTAAATTAGGGAATTCCTCACATCTGGCCCAAACCCAAGTGTACCATATGGATTCACTCTAATTGATCATAGACTCCATCATGGAAAGAATTACAAATCTTCACTATTTTGTTTGCATAAAGAGCAGTGAGAAGTATTATAAAGAACATACAAACGAGGCATACCCTGGCCATCACCAGTCCATTCTGCATATTTTCCAGCTTCCAGTAGGTCTAGCCCCCAGATCAGTGGTGCCCACCTCCTCTTCCCACGGTACTGCAGGCTACCACAACAGCTCCAGGCACCTGAAGAAATGACCTTCACTGGCCAAACCACTCCTTCAGCCCATTTGCTGTCTTGGAGAGGTACAAAACAATTTAATAATTGTGATGACCCATATGCAGCCCCAGTGTGGAAGTGGCACTGCCTGGAGTGAAAAGAAGCACTTTGTCAAGTTCAGGAGCTGCACAAGCAGATGATGCCAGAGATCTTTAAGGGCTCATGTGACAAAGTGGTTTTCTTTAAGCATAATTTCTTGCTTTAAGCATTCACGAAGAAGATATCCTGAAACTTACAGAAAATGTATTTTTTCATTCCTTCCCCAAGTTTCTTTCTCCTGATTTCAGAAATCAATTTCAATAAGTGGAAATTCTGCTTAAGACCTTGGTTATAGCCTCAACTTCTCTTCCTGTTTCTTCAGCAAGTCCCAAGCCTGCGAATGGCTTTCAATTCTGATCTGGTTTTATTGCAGGATACAAGGACGCATCTTGTGACCAAAGCTGCATGGAGCATACAGAAGGGATTTTATAAGGGTCTGTCTGCGCTAAATGTTCAGTGTACAGCTGACGCAACTTGCAGTGACCACACAGCCCTGTTCCACATGGTCCCAGCTCCATGTTCCTGCGTATCAAGCACAATGATATTATTCTCGCACGCTCACCTCTTCCCCAACCTGCTGGGATTTTCTTCACAGGTTACTGCTGCACCAGAACACCCCTGTCTTGCTTTGTTACAGAAACGTTTGCCTTCGCTCATAGGTAACACTTCCTTCAAAAAGCTTCATGCTGTGCTGATTCTGGAATGCATAGAAAACCTAAAACTTAAAATGGAGCCATTTCACAGAATCACAGAACGTTAGGGATTGGAAGGGACCTCAAAAGATCATCTAGTCCAATCCCCCTGCCCGAGCAGGAACACCTAGATGAGGTTACACAGGAAGGCGTCCAGGCGGGTTTTGAATGTCTCCAGAGAAGGAGACTCCACAACCTCTCTGGGCAGCCTGGTCCAGTGCTCTGTCACCCTCACTGAGAAGAAGTTTCTTCTCAAATTTAAGTGGAACCTCCTGTGTTCCAGCTTCTTCCATTTCTTCTTCATTAGACAGCCCACTGCCCCAGCTTTACTCAAATAACATCCTCCCCACAAATACTTGATCTTTATACCTCACAGCAAGATAAGCCTATCTTGTGTTTGCCCATAAAGGCAATTATGATTATTTTTTATTGATACTGCTTCTTCAGAAGAACAAATAAATTCTATTTCCTGAAACAACAGCCCATAGCAAAGGCTTTTAGGCTGCAAGTGAGAACTTGCCAAGGCTGGGATCAATACCAGTTACAAACCCTCCTCTCACTTAAATGGTTTTGAGGTTTCAGGCGATACCTAATGAATGTTTTATGTTGGTTTCCTGTGAAGGAGGGAGCTCTTCCCCGTGCTCTTCCTCACGGAAAAAGTGGATTAGCATACCAAAAACTTTAGCTCTTCTAGTTTGTTTAAATATCTACACTTCAACTATTACACATTTTGCTAGTGAATATTTCAACCCTAGGAGTTGCTATTGAGATGCAGTTTGCCATCCAGGTTCACGTACAGTATGAATACACGCATCTTTCACACAGTTCTGTGTCTCCATACACAAAAACACCGCTACCACGCTCCTTCAGCACCAGGTTTGCCAGTCAAGGGTGCTGTTGCAGCATCTAACAGCAGTAGCACCAGTACTGCAAGTGTTGAAAAGTTACATTAACTTAATTCAAATACAGCTCCCCTAGCTTTTTGGAGGAAAGCTCTCAAAACCTTCACAAAGTGGAACTTCCATGACCCATGAGGCTTGTGTGTACAATACAAACACTTAAAATCAACTCCCATGCAGCAAATGCGCCCAAAGACCAGGCACCCATCACATCCACGGAGAACAGCAGTCCCTGCATTTTTTTAATGTGTTGTAAGTTAACATTCCAATCAATACATCAGGTAAATAGGTTAAAAAAATAAATTAAAAAGAGTAGCCTTAATTATGCTGAAGAGGTACACAGAAAAAACATTAATTGGTTAAATTGCCCATTTCATTTAAGGTTATTATACATATTTGCAAAATTAAGTAATTACTAAGGATGTCAACTGCATTTTTCTGGCACAAGCTAAATGAGACACTTTACAAATGCAAGGTCTGTTTTCAATGAATCAGAAATAACCTGAATCCATACAGAAAGCACACATAAAAGTCGATCTGAAACAGGACTAGCAGAGTGGATGCTTTCATTTCATAAAATTCATACTGAAGTCTTAGATTACATTTAGCTTTAAGGCAGTGTGGAAAAAGCCTTTTATCCGAACTCTGGGGGGAAAAGAAAGAAAAACCAACCAGTTCTCATACCTGAATTTTTTATGAAATTGTAATCAGAAAATCTGTGAGTACAAACTTCAAGCAAGAAAACACACAAATTGGTTCTCAGGGTAAACACGGCACAGAAAACTTCACTGGCTCAAGAACAGCACTCAAGATGTAACGACTTACAGGCAAATAAGTTTTAATAATTGAAATCAAACCACACAGATCTATTCACCTCTGACTTTGATGTCCTATGTATTTAAAAAGAAATACTTAAACTTGCAGCATAAGTAGAAGTATGTCAGCCTATTGCAAAGTAAAAAGAGGCCAGGTTGTATGGCAACAGTAAGTAAAATTACACATCAAAAAAACCCAAAGAAAACCTGGAGTCTTTTTGAGTCCCATCACAGTGTTTCAAACAAACAGTGCTCTTCTAAATAGGAAATCAAGAGCTTTTATCAGTACTTTCATCAAGTGTGTGTTACTCTTGAACAATTTAGCTGGCTAATGGCCATTAAAAGTGACACAGCTGCTGAATGGCCTTGAGTCTAAAGAGTGTACTCTGTCTGCAGAGAAATATGAAGAAAGTCAGCTAAATTATTTGTTTAAACCTTCCATCCCGAATGAGATATCAGCACTCTATGTCCCAGAAAATTCTCTCTGGTACTTTACCTCTCATAAGGGATGATATTTCTGAGCATATACTCCTTATGAAACATGCCAAGTATAAGCATGTCTTGTCAGAAATAGAGAATGACACTAGAAAGACTAAACCTAGATCAAAATCTGTTTTAATTTCAGCCCTGAACTATTAGCTTTAATATTTAGCTGAACATTTAAATATCTGATTCACATTTGCTCATTCTAACATTGGTCATCTTTTTTATAGAGGAGTTCATTTTCCTCTGCTTTAGCATTATAGCATTTTATACCATTTTCAAAACTTCAGACAACGTGAGACTACAGTAATTAGATGTATCACCAATAATGGTAACATTGACTATATGGTCTCCCATAGTTCTTCACTTATTGAAGGAAAGCAAAAGCACCCACTTTTTAAACTCAAAAACCATTACATACAGTCTTATATGTAATGTAAAATAATGCCTGTACTGATTTTCTAAGATGACAGATACCCTATAGACACAAGACACTGTTACAGTTAATTTTTCTTCCTCATCTGCCAAATGAAAGTGTGTTTTGGGGTAAGGGTTTGGTGTTTGGGTTTTGGTTTTAGTTTGGGGTTTTGGGTTTTTTTTTGAGGGGGGAATTGGTTATTTTTAAATAACATTATTCATTCAATGCTGAAGTAGAAATGTACCACTTAACTGATGCTACTGATTTGCTTCAGAATAATTTCTCTTATGTAATTCTGTTTAACTGAAGCACTTTTACAAAGACCATTTATTCCATGCAGACATTTGCTCTGCCAGCTGCAGACTGGGTTGCATTTTTTGCTTAACAGCGGAAGAAAGCCGAATGCTCTGACTTGCACTGAATACGTCCAGCATAAAGACTCATCCAATTAAGTTAGAATCATCCAAGAGCCCTGCAGTTGCTAACAGCGATTCAGCACTGCTGTCATAAAACATACA
Organism: Mesitornis unicolor; assembly: GCF_000695765.1. Lineage (NCBI taxonomy): Eukaryota > Metazoa > Chordata > Aves > Mesitornithiformes > Mesitornithidae > Mesitornis > Mesitornis unicolor. The sequence goes on from NW_010195627.1 coordinate 7,151, forward strand.
TTCAATTACACTGTTTCAAAAACCTTTCAATGGTAGAGAAGCTGTGTAAAAATCTTCCTGCAAAGGATTGCTACTGCTGTGGTTGCCAGACTCCAGCTCTTTTAGAAACAAGACAAGGATGGCAGAATAAACATACAATCCCATACAAATTCTGTAATTTTAGGATGATTTTCTTATGTTATCCCATACAATGTTCAGGACAATCTCCCAGACATGTGACCACCTCCTTAATATTCCCCACACACCCCAGAGGAGGGAGAGCTAACCTGAGCCCCACTCACTTCTCTGTGGGCCTGCATGTTTTATTGCACACAGGAGAGGAAGACTGCAAATGCTTCCCTCGCAGGGCACAGCACTGACAGCAATTTCTACATAGATGCCCAACACCACCAACAGGTATTTTGGAAAGGTAGTAAGTATCAAACAGTAGTTGCTACATCTCTGCAGAGATTTCCACTGGCAGCAAGTACAGACCAGTACTATTAAAAAAGGCACAGAGCAACAGTAAACTTACTTACATTGAAGCATGCTTCCATATTATTGAGGTCAGCATCATATTTTATTTCCAGAACTTGTATTTTTAAATTAAATACAGTTATACCCTTAACAATATAGCAGCAAACCCACCCCCCCTTACATTCTAACAACCTCCCAGTTTCCTGTTCTGCCTTCCCCAAAAGCTCCCTAGCAGCTTACTCATTAACAGTACCCAATACCACATCTTCCAAATATAAAGAGCATTTTCAACTTTTTTACGTTAAGTGGAACAGCTCCAGGAAATCACTCACTGTCTTAGAACTGGTGATACAAATATTAGTCTGGCTTCTAACACATTTCTGCTGCCTTCCTACTGGCTCAGAGGTGCCCCCAAAACAGCAACAAGGCTGTACAGCTGTTGTCCCAAGAAGTCCTCTCTTTGCCTCTTTTAGCCCTAGAAAGGACTGAAAGCAGTAAAGTAACAACACAGAAGAAACCCTGCTTCAGATGGTATTTGCAACCTCGGGACTGTTCAGATAAAATTAAAGTCCACAAGCATGTCTCAGGTGTACCACCTGGAGGCATTTGTCACCATCTTATGGTCCCAAACTCTGGGCACAGCTATAAAAGCAAGAGCCCTTCAACTACTCAGGGCCTTGGACCAGCTGCTGCTTGGTGTGCAGACTAAGGCAGAGGCTATTTATGTTGTCCTGCTCAACTCAGGAAGACTCCTTCCCCATCTAAAACGGCCAACTGATAGTAGCCATGTAGGACTCTCTCATTTATTAAAGTACTTCACTTGACCAGTCTTCAACAACAGTGTGCACAAAAAGGAGTTCTTAAGGCAACAGAATACATCAGATTTTATCAACAGTACCAAAATTAACTTTGAACTCCTGGGAGAAAATCCTAACGGTATTTTGCTATCTAAACATTCCCATTCTTCCCACTAAAAATACTTGTATATGTCAAACTGTATAGTGCTGGTGAAAAACCAGTAACATCTGTTGACATTCTTAACATAGTGTCATATTTTATCTCATAACAACAAAAAAACATCAAAAATGTTGTGTTAAACACATATTTGCTACAGTAGCTGTCAGATACACACACATGGAAAAAAAGGACTTTGTATTAAATTTTGGTATTTGAAATAGAGTTGCCTCCTGCCATTCACACAATTTTCTGTTTTGAATATCTGTGGGCCTGTTGCTGTAACTTTATAAAAAGGGAAGGATGTTCAGTCAAGTGGAGCTTGGAAAAACCAAGCAGATCAGTTTCTAGCCTTCATATTTCAGAAAGTGAGTTATCAACATGAACTGATTTAGTTACTATACTACAGCAACAGCAATATATACCAATGCTAAAGCAATGTATAAAACGGTGGTCTTTTCAAAGAGAGTGGAGTCTCAGTGCTAGCTTGACTGGGAATGAGATTTTGCAGCAGTGCTGACTGCACTTGGCAAAGTCAAGTTGTTTGCCGGTATGTCCAAACCTGTGTCTTTAGCTGAGTGGAAGTCAGGAGTGTATTAGCTTGTGTATTTCTGTTCTACTCTCCCAGAATCTTCTTTGTATTATGATTTTAATTTTGCCAACACCTAATGACAAAAAAACGTAAATTTAAATGCAGGAAAAGTGGATTCTAGGTTCAGATTCTCTTAGGATAATGACAATTCAGGATTGATACACATAAATGAGTATGTAGCTATCTTTAAAGACGAGTTGTTAGAAGTAAACTAGTGAATTAGTCTAACCTTATAAAAACTGGAATATATGCCAAGTGAATTTCAGTTGAAATTAGCATCTAAAGAAGTCAGTAGAGAGCCATGCCTCTCACACAAAAGCAAACAAGAGAGCATCACAGGATTACACATCTAGACATCCCTTTTTGCAACTGCTACAAAAAGATCTGTTTGTAAGACCCAAATCAGTGGCTTCACTAGGAGCACCAAAACACTCAAAACTGCCTCGGAGTTGAGAACCCTGAATCTTTCAAAGGTATTCTTGAATTTTAGTATTTACTGTACTGTGCTAAACAGCCGACTTGAACTTTTACAGTATTCAGATTGTAGGAGGTATTCAAATATAGATGATTTTACAATACTGAAATATATTTGAATCAGAACACTTTGGTTCACTTGCAACCATTAGTTGTATAAAATAATTTTTGATGCCTAACAGGTTTTTTTTTTCAGAGTCATTTGCTCACAGAAGTTGACAATGGAGAAAAACTTAATTTCCACTCCAGCCAGACTCACACTTGGTCATCCCAATACTTCTGAGTCTTGTTAGCTGGAAGAGTGAAGACCATGCAGGCCAATGACAACTGTAATCATGTCAAATGTATCCAAGAGCCAATTTCTGACACAACTCTCTAATATTTTAGGTAACAACTAATATCTAAAAGCTGTAAGTTAAAAAAAGCTAGAATACTATAAAGAGTCTCCCATCTTTGATAAGAATCAGAGGTACAATGAACATTTAGAGCATAATTCTTTAATGTAGCTTCTTGTGGAGTCTGAGAGGTAAATCACTCAGAAGTGTATCTGTATTTCAAGAAAAACATTAGACCGTATCGAGCTATATGAAAGTCTTGATTTCAATTACAGAGCACAATTTCATATACTGATGTAAAATGTTTTTGTATTATAGAAATCTGATTCCTGCTCCAAACTGAACACCATCACATATCCTGAAAAGAAACAAACAATAAACATAAGTGATATAGAAGGTACTGATGAAATTAAAATCAATAATCCCTACTCCCAAATTCCCAAGTTACAACTCAAATTTTAGCTGACAAAGGCTTTTTTAAATAAAGGTTTTGCCATTCTGTCATTCATATGAAGTATTTACATTTGTAAAAGAAAGCCTATTATTTTCAAATTGCTATTACTAATTCACATTTCACATGAATGGTAAGTTGAAACATAATTCAACTCCTGTACAAAATACAGAGTATCTTACACAGTATTCACAGGCAAGAACAAGCCCCCTGCAGCTTTTCTATTCCATACTATAGTATTTGCTTGGTGTAGGGTAATTGGTTGATAACAAACTAATTTGTTCTTCCTTTCTCTGTATCTATAGTCAAACTTGTTTTCTTGTTTCAAGCAAAGACATTAAACTTCCTATTTATCCAATCATTTGTTTTTGGAAAGCTTAAGAAAATCACATGTGCTGTCTGAGTGATCATTTCCCCTAAAGAAATAAAACCTGCTACTCAGCTACTCCTCATACATTTCTACAGCTGATCTCAAGTTCAATGAACTTTGAAACCTGAGATACAAAGTTTTAAACCAAGAAGTGTTGTGAAACCAACATAAATACAGTGAACTGAAAGAAAAGCATCAAGTGCTGAAAAGTCTCTGAACTGGCAATGAATAAACAAATTTAACTACAGCAATTCTCTCTGCCAAAACGAGACAGAAGTGCAGTAACCTTTAAGATGAGTTACTATTGAGGAAATTGGTGTAAAAAACAAACCTGTCACCAGACTGCACTCCCATGGGGAAACAGTAGTTAAGTTCTAATCTAGCAATGTTTCCAAGTCGGAGCACTATTCCGGTACCATAAGACCATCGGATATACTCTGCCAGCTTCTGCAGATGAGCCCTGGGACCATCACCTGAAAGCAAAAGAGCAAGAGAAAAAGAATCAAAGCAGACTGCCGAGGTGGTCAAAGGCTAACTGGATTTTCAGAGCTAGAAGACAGACTACTTTGGAGCATCCCCTGCAAGATTCAAAATTTATTTACTACCCACAACTCCCATAAATGCCAACCAAATACCTTGGACTCAATCTACAAACTTCTAGGATTCTGGCTGGATTGTTGGCTCATCTTCATTTCCCTCCATGGGGTACCTACTTGCATGAAGCTGGAAATGAGTACTAAAGACTGAACTAAAAGTTAACTACATGTCTTTAGTGGGTCTTTATTAAAGTTGGTTTGTCCACTTTTGAATTGTTCATAAGTGTCTCCCTTCCATATAGATGCCATCTCTCTTTCATCAAGCAAGGCAGACACCAAATGTCACTATATCCCCAAACTGATTGAACTGATACTGAAAAAATCATACACTAATACACTGAAATATATCTTGAAAAAAGCTGGGGATGGAAGAAAGAAAAAAATCACGAGCTACCACACCTTCATCTATGCTGTGCCACCACTTTTTATTTAGTTCATCTCAGAAAACATTAGAATCCCACTAAAACATCATCTTCCAGTCTCCTTTTAGAACAGTATAAGATAGCAGGTGTTAATCAATTACCAAAATGGACTGAAAACATCACCAATTGGCAGCTACCACTGTTACCACCCTAGCTCTCCTTCCTACAAGTTGAGCTAGAATTTATATAGAGAGCTAAAAAAATTACTGGCAATCTGTCAAATATACAAGTTCGTAGCAGCAGCTTTTTGACAGGCACCAAAATATATGCAGTAAACAAACTGCTTCTGAGAAAACAGACACAGAACAGCTCTCCTTTTTGCTTTTATACATATAGAGAAGCAGGTTTTGTTATATACAATTCTACTGAGTCTTACCATAGTTAAGATTGCAGAGGTTTCCAGCATTAAGGAAGAAATGTGTTCGGAAAAGGTCTCCAAACCCTCCCCGGCCTGGCCGGAAAGGGAGAGGGGTGTATAGATGTAAACCTCCAGCCCAGTAAGCTTCTCCTCCCAAGTAATCACCTATTTACATAAAATGTTGGAATAAAAGCATTTACTGTGGAATGTATGAAAAGAAGCAGTTATTAAAGGTACAAGAACACATCCTTAAGTTGTTTTACTTTGCACTTCCACCCTTTACAACTCTTGCCACTTGCTTCTAGCTCTCTCCAACCTCACTATCAAGTAAAAAAAAAAAAGGCACTTATACAATTCTTTAAACTTTCCAAGTGAATTGCCATTTTAATTCATTCCCTCATCCAAACAGCCCGAAGCATGCACCTACTTGTGGTTCATCAGAGACTACCTCCTGAACACCTCTGAAATACTTGCCTTAGTTTTAAAAAGGGGGAATTGCTAGAATTAAGCAATACGTTTTAAAATACACCGAATCCACTGATAACGGCAAGAGTAAAGAATAGGAATGAGGAAGCTCCAGGCTCTCCAAACACCTTTGTTGATCAGATTACCTTTCCCCTAAGCTACCTGAACATATGCTGTACCAAGTAGAGATTTAATGTGACTGTTGCTATAACCATCTTTTGGGAACTTTTTCAGCTTGAAGGCTGCTTGCTAATTAAAGTGACATCCTGGAAGTACACAAGTTGGAACACACACTTGGTTCACAGAATTAGTTTATGGCTTAACAAAGAACTAGCGGGCTTTATTCCATTGTGAGCTAATACGTAACGACAGATCAAAGACACAGCACTTCTCAGATTCACAGTGCAGAATGAGTGCAATTCTTTTTAAGCTTAAGGACAGAATTTGATCCTTTGCTACACACTAATATTTACAGGATTGTCAGAGGAGGAGGACGATTTAAAGGTTTCAGACCTTCACTCTGGGGTCCAATGCTGTACATACTGAATCCACGCACACTCGTTGGTCCACCAAGGTAAAACCTAGTGAATACAGGCAAATTTAATTCAATGCTTCACTTGAACGACACATTTGAAAATATCTAGCCATACTTCTAACGCTGCTTTTCAGAGATACAGGTAACTCTGTAACAGATTTAGTAAAGTGTGTTTAAAGAAATACGAGAAATTTAATCTAAATCTAAATCCTGATGCATCTGGCAAAAAAATAAAAATAAACTGAAGTATTAAAAACAAAAATCAGTCTTCCCTCACTTCCAAAGATCAAAATCAAAGGTTCCCCTGCACTGAAGAAGAATCAGAATACTGTCCAATTCTGTCTGTTGTAATAATTTTGACAGAAATACTGTAGTTAAGATCTATCACACGTGGAGTTGACACTTAGTATTTATTGCAAATAAATTGAAGTCTCAAGTTTCTGCTAGTGATCTTTAAACACAGGTGCTAGAGGGCAAAACTGCCTAAAAAGTCAACATAGTTACAACATGGCTTTACTTCTAACAATACTTACAGTCTTACCTATGCCTGAAACAAAATTTTGTAGATGGTAAATACAATTTTGCAACCACAAATATTGGCAGGCAGAGCTACTACATAGTAAATTATAAATTTATACTGCCCCAATATGAAAATGAAAAACAGAAGGCATGGCTTGACATGCAATTAAAGCTAACTAGAAACTTATTCTCCTCAGAACCAGAACTCATACTGCTTCTCTATTATACTACAGTTTTCTTTATACATTACCTGGGTTGACTGAAAAAAATAAGACATATTTAAAACACTTGCCTATCAGCTATACTGGATGGCTTGTCTCCAATAGGTACTAGCATTCCACCCCAAAGTGATGCTGAAAAAACCTTAGGAGTGAAAAAGAAGTTGTTTATTAGTATGTATTACTGATTTCCCTGAAAACAGCATTAGTAAATTTCATTGCTCAGTAACAGGCAGGGCTCCCATTAGTCTGACAGAAAGTTACAGATGATCACAGTGTATACACATAGATATCACATCATCGGTAATCATATTTTCAGGAAACTTGATCACTGCTGCCCTCTTGCTTTTATGTAGTGCTACATGTTGAAAAAGTCCACAGCACATTTGAAGCAAGTGCTGCTTTCACAATAGTTGAAGTGAACACTCATCTAACTCTTATTTTCTTATTAACTGAAATAAGACAACACTGCTGACATAAATTACTCCTGGCAATTTTAAATCCATAGGAGGCTAATTCCAGCTACTGAAAATGTACAATTATTACCTCTCTAAATTAGCCTTATAATTAAATGAAACCATCTTCTACAACTCACTATATCGACTTGAAATACACATACGGCATTACTGCTTATCTACCAAGTAACTCTTGGGAGCCAAACCACTATAATAAACACATGGTTATAAATAAGTACATGGGGACATCTATTGTCAGTTCCTAGGCAAAGGGTCCTGGATAATTTCTCTAATTTTACAGCACACTCCTTCTGCCTTGAGAGTCCTAAGAAACCTCCCCTGCCATTATCAGATGTGAACTCACCAGGCAGCATATGCTTATCTGGTTACACAATACACAGCATATGCAAGTCTACACTCATGAACAATGGATGACAAAATTATGTACACCGCATGATGAGATACGCTTCACTTTCAATCACAGCATAGGCATATTTGCAGTCATGGGAAAGAGCAAAGTACTCATGCAAAGCCACTACATTATTTCATGGGAGAACATGCTTTCTCAACTGAAGGCCACTGGAACAGGCTGCCCAGAGAGGTTGTGGAGTCTCATCTGGAGACATTCAAGCCCCACCTGGACGCGTTCCTGTGTGACCCTCTCTGGGTGATCCTGCTCTGGACTGGATGATCTTCAGAGGTCCCTTCCAACCCCTAACCAGTCTGTGATTCGGTGAAATGTCAGATGATCAGAAGTGCACTCATCAGGCAATGCCTTCTCTTCCACCACACAAAAGGTGCAAATATAATGATGTAATAAGAAAGGAATATATCAAACAGCCTTAAAATTCCTTTCTGTGTTGGTCTAACTCATTGCTCTAACTCAAGAACTGCATTACACCGAGTCGCCTCAGAACAAAAGCAAGAAACAGCAGACTGACAGATCCTTACAACATCAGTTCATTAATATCTCCGCTATGGAAGTATCTTGGAGGTTTTCAGCTGTACTGTTGGCATAATGCTCACATTCTTCCAGTCTCCTAGAATTTCTTCATTATTCCAATACTTTTTTTAAAAGCTTCCAAGACACAGAGATCTTCTCAGTGCCTTTTTGTTTTGGTTTGGGTTTGGTTTTCTAGTATGCTGGGATGCAAAGAACCACTCTTAAGAAAGATCATCAAGAAAGACATGTCCAACATTATTTCTGAAAGGAAAACAGTTAATGTAGTTAACTGTCAAACAAATAATTCTTTCCAAAATGCCCACTTCTCAAATGACTCTGCATGGCAGGAACATCAGGTTAAAAATGAGTAGTATTTCACTTTCAAAAAAACCAAAACAAGATATCTACACCATCCATCTTTCACTTCAATGATCTTTTTCTAATCCATGGTGAAAAATCATCATAAGACATAGATTCACTAACCTCATTTGTTAACTCGGATCAATTACTAAATTATTTTTTAAAAAATTACCGAATCCCAGGTAAGTTGCTTATTCAACTGAAATTCAAAATCCTCTTTTAGAAAGCTCACGTCTCCACCTGTATAGCCAGCCAACTCCTGCAAAGACATAAGTTTATGAAAGCTGTAATGGACTTTACATGTTTCTTTCCCACGTCTGCATCAGCATAAGCAGTGCTTTCTGTACATAAATTCTGGACCAAGAAAAAACATGCATAACTCTCTGAACAATGATCTGCAATTTTCTCCTTCAAATATTAAACCAAGGTATTGCTTTCTAAGCCATTTTGTAAATGATGGCAAAACACAATGAAGCTGGAAAATTCTGCACCCAAAATCAAAACTCTTACTGTATTTAGACCTGAGAAGATTTCATATGTAGTAAAGCAGGGCTAAAGAACCAGACAACCAGTCTCGTTATACCAGTGCTATTTGAAAATAACAAGTGAAGTGACTGAATCAGCATTAGAGACAGCATCTAACAAATTATGTTAACTAAACCCTGAATTATAACCACCTTTGTCACTCAGAAACAAAATAGCTCACTGCTGCTTACAGGAACACTAGCACTTCTAGTTCCAACGACACTTCAAAGCAATCTGCTTCTAAAGCATTGCAGAAGTTCATGCTTCTGAAGTATTAACCCATATAGCATAAAAGCCAGCTTTTCTGAAAGCTCTGTAAGTAAAAAGAGTGAAAATCATTTTCTGTGCCAAAATGACACATATGTATGACTCTGAGAGTTATTTTCACCCAGTCTTTCATTTTTAATTCTAAGACTTACAAACTTTGTAAGCAGCAACGGGATCATGGTATGGTAGTCTTAGTGTTAGAAAACAAGGACTAATACCTACTGTAAGGTGGAGTAAATATTGTCAGGGATAATGTATCTCAATTAATAAATACGTTAATGTTAACAGTGAGATAAAAGCGGCTGCGCTGTTTGACCAATGGTATAGAAATGAAAATTTGCCACCATAAAAAAATTTTCATGATTTTAAAGGGCTTCTACAAAACATTGTAAAGATAGAAAGTAAATACTGAGCATTGCTGTCTCCTAGTCAATTTACAATTGATTTTTAACTTCAGACATTTTTAACATGAGCATCAATTAGATAAATTAAGTCTTACTCAAACACACTCAGAGATAAAATTCAATCGTAGTATAAGTGATTTAATACTACCTGATTAATTTTGAGCAAAGCACCTCGTCTTGGCAAGATTGAAGAGTTCCGGGAATCAATTACCATGGCATGCTGAAAAGATTCAAACAATTATTTTTAGGTTCTCATATCTGTTGAATGCCACAGAGTGACACTGTTATGTGCCAGGCACAGCTCCAGCTAAGGCTAGTGTAGCTCCATGGATTTGGGAACAATGTACCTAAAGAGTAACTTAGTTCTGACTTTAGAAGCTGCATCAAATATTTATATATATTTATACCTTTTGGCCATGGTACACACCAGAAATACAGCAGCAACAATGCCCCTGTGTAAATCACCAAATTGGTGACAGTCACCTGCAGATAGTTCATCTCCTACAATTTGTAAGCTACAAGTTAAAAATGGCAAGTGACAAAAAACTAGCATAGGGAAGAATATTCAAAAAGGGCACAGCAACCATTGAATGAGGAAATTCACTGATGCAGTGTTCTCCAAAACAAGACAATTCTGTAAAAAGAGATGGCAGATGACACAGAGGGAGTCCCTGCAGAAGGAACAAGCCAGCCTAAGAAACAGTCAAAATGCAAGAGTCAACTAAGAAAATATGTTTTATGTTTGGACCTTCTGGATGACTGTATGTGAATGACCCAACACAGCAAAAGATGTCTAAAGTAAAACACACCACCTATTAAGGCAAAAAGCTCCTTTGGTACAATTTCTAAGTATTAAATGACTCAAAAGAATGTGTTTTAAAAAATTATCAGGAAAAACGCTTACAGAGAGAGAAGATTTAAGAGAGTGTCCACTTTCTTCTCGAACAGAAAAGGATGCTGTTCTAGCAAGGCAGCCAAGCTCTCTCCACACACCCTCCCACTTCAGTGTGTGGTTCGTCTTCCAGATTGGAAACTACAAACAAAGAATTGAGTAAGACATTAAAAATATTTGCTACAAAATAAAAATAAACATTTATCTGAAAAATCTCTCTCTATAACATTTATTTATACATGAGTCTATGCTTTTTCCTTCCAAACTTCTTGGATCAGAAAGAAAACCTTTTTTATTTCAGAGTAATGCTAATTCTGCTCCAGACAAGAGAGTTTCTCCAAGTAGGTGCACACTACTTAATCTATAACAAATGAAAAACATCTTGAGAATTGGGCTGATATGCTGAGCTAGGCAACCAGCTGCCTCTCTGAAATGACAGTTTAAACATTAAAAGTATGGAGAAAAAAAATTGGTATTTTTATATGGCCAAAATAGGACTGAATTCTAACAAAAAGACAAAGGTGACTGATTCTAACAAAAAGACTAAAATGACCTCTGTCATTTTAAAATTGTTGACATATTTCAAATAATGGAAGTTAAACCTGTGCACAAGTGTTTCAATCATTAAAAAATTAAACCAAATATTTGTGAAAGCCAGCCGTGACCCAAATTAAATGTAAATGAAGCATGTGTTCCACAACCGCTTGTGCTACACTTACATTAAATTCTGTTGATATTCCTCTATCAGTTTCACGAAGAGAGCTCCAAGGGAACTGTCCTGTTACTTTATATAGGTTAACTGAAAAACTGAAATACAACATTAATGGCAGGTTTGAGAGTGAAACCAATTAAGTAGGTGGAGTTTAAAATTATTAGAAAACCTTAAGTAACCAGCTGTGCTACTTTATTAACAGACCCTCAGCAAAGGAATACATTTAATTATTAGTCAATGAAAGATCTTATTAATTGTTTTATATTCCTACACTAAACAAAGAAGTACACAAAAAATGCATCCCCTACTTTCTTTCAAAGTTTCCAGGCTGTGGTTTGAAGAATGAGAGGCCATAAGAAGTTTCCTTTGTTCCATAGGAGAACTGGAAGGTTACCTTTTCTGCACGTCCAAAGAGATTTGGGAACTTGAGCCCAAGTACCTATGGAGAATTTTAAGAAAAACAACATCATTTCATACAGTTTGCTGTCTTGCATCTTAATTGTATGTTGAAGATAAGCATAAATTCCATGAGATTGAAAAATGAAGACATTAAAAATAGTTGTAACTGAACATGACTTTCTTTTAAGTTAGGTTTCTCTTGAACTGGCAGCAAAAGCCATCACAATAGCACAAGTTAATAATCTAATTTTTATTGCTCTTCAGTACCTGCTGACTTGATCTGCATTCTTACTGTATCAGCAGGAGATGATCTCCCAGCCATTCTCCAAGCCCAGGAAAGTAAGTCTTCAGCATAGTAAGCAGCTGCTTTGCAACTGCAGACTTTCCAGCTGACCATCAGGATGGTGGAACTTGTCAGGCAGAGTTCATCAGAACCACAGCAATAAGCCAGTGGAAAATTGCCAATACAGGGTCACTCCTCTGTATCTCTGAGTAACAACTTGCTTTTGCAATCAGTCCTGATGGCAGTACAACATATCATCACAATTCTCCAGAAGCTAGCTTAAACACTTTTGCCTGTTCTGACACAAATTCACTGTACCCCTTTGGCATCTCTTGGCCCTTTGGCAGCAAGGATGAGGCAGGTTTCCTCCAAGCAGAAACACTGCCAGGCCTGTTCCTTTGTTGTGTGTTCTATTCTAACAGAATGTAAAAAAAGCTACCAAATCCCGATTGCCTTTGTCTAACAGCTACTGTAAGCAAATCAGTCACCTAAACTTTGTGAGGATGGCTACTAAGGAATTATCCAACTAGAATCACAGAATGGTTTAGGTTGGAAGGGACCTTAAAGATCAACCAGTCCAACCCCCCTGCCATAGGCAGGGACACCTCCCACCAGACCAGGTTGCCCAAAGCCCTGTCCAACCTGGCCTTGAACACTTCCAGGGAGGGGGCATCCACACCTTCCTTGGGTAACCTGTGCCAGTGTCTCACCACCCTCACAGTAAAGAATTTCCTCCTAATATCTCATCTAATAACTAACCAGAAACCACTAATCCAAAGGTATGAAATAGTGCATCTAGAGACTTCAGATTAATTTAAGGAAACAATCTCTGCTGCCAATACTGGTGTATATGCTTCATGCTTTTACATCATTCAAATGTTTTTCTTCTCTGTAACAAATTAAAATCAAATAAAGGGGGAACCTGAATACAAAAAGAGAAACCACAGTAGCTTTTAGACTGTTCTTAAATGCACTAGGAAAAAAAAAAGAGGTGAGATTCCCCACTGGTTTCATTCAGGTCATGACACCCTGGACACTACTCTCAGCAGCAGAGCTGCCTAAGCTCTCCACTCACTGAGTTCCCGTTCTCCCTGCACTTGCAAAACACCATCACCTGAGTAATGCAGTATCTTATCCACGTTAAAAATACCCCTAAGAAAAGGATGAGTCCCTTGATCTGGCTTATCTATCTGCCCCAGGCACAGCTGCACTGTGCACATGACAAGGCAGAATGGGTGCAGAAATGAGCACCTGAAAACACTTCTGCTAAAAGGACATTAACAGAACAGTCCAGCTATTACTTTTTCTGTCAACTGGTAAATACTTTTCACACAACATTTTAAACTGATGCATCCTTAATGGAATCAAATGGAAGCAAGCTCCACAGTTCATATCGTTCTGGAAAACTTTGCATTTTGCAGCCCAGAGTAACTGGTACTGGGCTAAAACAGTGAAAACCAAGAAAAATTTCTAAGTCAAACAATGAACTCCAACTGAGAAGAAAAACACTTCAAATAGACCTCGTAGAAACTAAATGTCAAACTCCTTACTAATCTCTCCAGCAGATAAAGTGTCTTAAATATTATCAAGAATTTCAGTCGTTTTAAGAATTAAAAAATTAGCATACTGAGCTGGAAACTACAGCATTCTTCCCTAACTCAAAATAGGCTTTTGCTGAATGAAAGCCTGACTAATACAAAGACTCTTTAGAGACAAAGGTCTGGAAAAGCCTTAGTAAAGCTGGATCAAGAAAATAATTTGACTTGGATCAAGTCTTCACTTATTTAATCACCTAATTCCTTGCTAGGTTTGAAACATAAAAGAGGATTATCAAAAGTAATTAATAATCATTTGAAATAATCCATACCATACTGCCTTCATTGTTGCCAACCATGGTATTATAGCTTCCAGTTAGTCTTCGCAATTCTGTTACCTCAAAAGTTACATCTAAACCATTTGGAAGGGCATCATCCCCTACATAAGCAAAACAAACAAACGTATGTTATTTCCAAAGAGCTATTAAAAATGCAGACAGAAAATTACTTATTTGAAAACTGGTTGAATGAAATGATAATAAAAATCTACATTACAACAAAAATGGCTTGGCAAAAAGATGTAATTTGGATATGAGTGCAGAATTTGGTTCAATCATAGCATGACTGACATGTTAGTTTAATTATGAAACAACAGTATTTATTTGTTACCTATTTCACTAAAAACAAAGATGCATGCAAATTCTTACATTAGAATAAACAGAAATCAAAGTGGTCCAGACATGGCAAGAAGAATGCCATCACTAGGGTGGAGCTCTAAGTTTGTGACAAGAGAAACCCACCCAGTTCCCTCAGGGCTCTGGCTATGGCAGCTGTTCCAAAACAGCTGTCACAGAACAGCTGTCACAGCTACCTAATTCTGCTTGAAGCAAATGGGACAGCAGCCTGTGGGACTGCACTGTGTCTCCTTCTCAATAACACAACTTTCCTCTGCTAAAGAGAAGAGCAACAAGTTTGAAAAGCAACCACAAGCCAACTGAGCCTTACTGCAAAACCTGCACATATTCAGCTGCCCCATATACAGTACAAGCCAATTTTTAAATCACAAGCACAGATATAATTACTAGCATTTCTTTAAGCACCTAGGATGCGCTTATATAATGTCAGTTATGTGATGGAAGTACAGGACATATTTTCAAGCTTTTCCAAGTGCTCCTTTGAAACTCTGGATCAAGGGATGTGTACTGTAATTATTTTAGTACCAGAAGTTCACTCATTTTTGCATATATACAAGTAATATTTATATACACATATATACAGACATATGCAAATACATCTTCTTCATAAGGATAATGGATTTAGAAACATACATTTGTATATATAGCATACCTACATGTACATCTAAAATATATAAAGATATACGAGAGAGTAAGTTATATACACAACCGATTACATGGGAAAATAAACATTACATGTATGCATATGTCTACGTGTGCATGAAAAAAAAGGTGAGGATTAATGAGGCAATGCATACCCTGACATGTATCAATCAGAACTTCCACCTGTCTAAAGATTCCCAGACGAAGCAATTTTTCACGAGCTTCATGCGATTTTCTCATCACCTACAGGATGAGATAAGTAGTTCAGTCTTTCAGGTTCCCAAAAAATAACTAGGATAAAATGATTAAAATGCAGCTAAGTCATTCAATAGTCACAAATTTTGTATACAAAGACATATCTGTTTTGAAGGCACATATATCACAACTACATTAATACTTGAATCTATAAAGGAAATAAATTAAACCAGAGCATCTGGCTCAATTCCTACTTTCTGTTAGCGTGCATCCTAGCTGTTACAATACTTAAATCTATTATTCAAATGGGCTTCAGTACTTAAAACTTATATCTTTATTTATGGGGCCCATTTTTGGGGGGGCAAAAAAACCAAAAACAACCAAAACAACCAAGATGCAACCAAACCAAAAACCATAACCCTAATCTGTTCAAATTTAGACAAATTTACGGGTCTAAATTGCCAGCTGCACTCCAGAAGGAATCACCACCTAAAAGTACAAGGAGATACAGCCTAACTCACACTTTGATCCATTGTGGAGACTGGCATTCATTATTTGTGCTGAGATCGAAAAATTTATCTTAAGGAAATTAACTGAAAGTCTCACCTACACAGTTAGCAATTCTCAAATGGGAAGAAACTTGTTGTGGTTTAGGCCCAGTGCGTCAGTGAGCACCAATGCCCCAAAAAAGGGCTAGTCAAAGTAAGGACTGGGAGGGCTTCTCACCACTTAAAAAGGTCACCGGCAAAAGACACTCATCATAAGGAGGAAAAAAACAAAACAAAACAGAACAATTTTAATTTGTTACCAACATCAGAGTAGAACAATGGGAGATAAAACCAGATCTTAAAGTCAAAACACCTTCCCCCCCCCATCCCTCCCTTCTTCCCAGGTTCAGCTTTGTTCCCGGTTTCTTCACCTCCCCCCACTCCGTGCCCTGAGGCGCAGGGGGATGGGAGTGGGAGCTGCAGTCCCTTTAGTGCCATGGGATCCTTCAGGGTAGGGAGGACTCCGCCCAGCCGCTCTGCTTCCACGTGGTGCCCTTTCCACACGGGAAAAAGTCCTCAGAAGTCCAGTATGGGTCTGCCCACAGCTGCAGTTTCCCTCATGCACAAAACTGCTTCAGCCCAAGTCCACAAAGCTCCAATCTGGATCTGCCCATGGTCACAGTTCCCTCACACACAAAATGCTCCAGCACACACTGCCTGGAGTCACAGCTTCTTCAGGGGCAGCCACCTGCTCATGTGGATCTGTGCCACCAATGAACTTCCACGGGCTGCAGGGGGGGCGACCTGCGTTGCAAAAGGGGAACCTGGGCTCTGTGTTCTCCTCCTCCCCGCTCTCCTTTCCTTCAACAGGCTTTGGTATTTTTGTGAAAAAGTTGTTCTCCTCAGGTCCCACTCCTTTCTCTGCTGCAGGTGTATTCTGATGGTTCTGAAGAGTTCCCAGCTCTCTCTTTTGGTGTGGAGCTGCAGCAGGACTTAAGCTCAAATTGGGGTCAGGCTGGCCCAGCCCCACTGGGCAGGGCTGGGGCCTTGCTGGTCAGAGCCAGTGCCAGAGAGAGAGAGGAGCATGCCCTGCACCCCCCTTAAATACATGAATTCGCGGGGGCGCTGATTGGCTTGGCCCTGGTCAGAGGGGGGTCTGACAAAGGAAAAGGGGGAGGGTTTCAGGTAGCTTCTTAAAGGGCCATCTCCATAGCCGTTCCTCCATCACCAAAGACAACTAAAAACCCCTCACAGAAAACCCAATACAAAACTTAAAATATATCTGCAAGTACTGTTTGCCACCTCAAAACATCTGTGAGCCGAATACATCAGAAAATACAGCATCTGCCAGTATTTCATATTTAAGTTCGGCTTCCATACCACAAGATCAGAATCATCACAAAACGTGACAAAGTCACCCCATGTCTGAAGGGAGCAGCTCAAAGCAGGAAAAAGAGAAAATTGTAACCTGAATTTTTTAAACAGTAGGCCTGCTATTCACTACGGTACTTACATCAATGAGATTTTTAGCCTTGAAAACATCAGCGATTTCATACATGATAATGTCATCTTTGGTCCTTCCAAGTCCATCAAAGTGCACATGCTGAACCACCACCTAAACAGAACAGATGTTTAAACACAAATATTGAATTTGCATCTAATAATGGGTAGCAAAAACACCAAGGCAGAAAAAAATACTGTTGTCCAAGTGAAAAACACTGAAGATTCCCAGGCTAATTACTGCTAACTTACATTATCAGAAATCAGTGCTATCCACAATTCTGGAAAGTTTTTCTCTTAACATGAAAATTAAAGAAAAAAGAACTCCGCAAAGGTAATACTGATTGTAGCAGAAGAGACAGTAACAGATCACAGCTGCTGGGATTTTAGTCATAAATGTTGTAGGGACAAGTAAGTCACTGCAGAAATAACACTGAGATATTAAGACACACAGACAAAACATGTACTTAGCCATAGTTGGCTATGTCTTGTATCAGCTACACATGAGCCAAGAGTTAAAAGAAACAAATCCACAAGCCATAAATACTTAAACTCAACTATTAGAAGTATTACTACCACTGGAGCACTGTAGATTAAAATGCATATTAAGATCACTAGCATTATGAAGTTTTATGTTTTCCAAAGATCATTCATCTTGTTACATAATCATCTGAGATTATTTTATCTTAAATATCACAACACACTCCAGGTTGGCTGTGTGTCACAAATAAGACTACAGTGATTGCACTTCCCTTATTTTTCCAACCTTTTCAGTGTATTATAGTTTTAGGGGTAAGTGTCAAAAAAAAACCAACCTGCAAATGCTTCATGTATTCACATATAATAAAACAGTAGAATAAAAAGCAACCTAGCATTACTGCAAACTCCTTTTAAAAAAATCCATCAGAATATATACATAATGAACTAAATAAAAACAAATGTTATTACCAAGCTTCTAGTAAGGATGACTCTCAATAGCATAAGGGAAAGGAAAATTTTAATAAAAACTAAGATAACACATGATACCTCACCCCTCCAGCATGGCCAAACATATTATGGGCCAAGACAGACATGCTCTTACGTGTGAAGTATTAAAGAAAAAGTTGCCATCCCTTGCTGAAGTTAGTATAACCCTTAGTAACATAATTCACGTGCTGGCACTTTATCCTAACCTGGCTAATACAGCACTCTAGCAGATTAAGGGCAGTTGCTTGGTTTACTCCTAAGCAGTGCTGCAAAAGCAGTAATCTCTTACGAGAGAGACAGGGAAGCAGCATCTGGAAACAGATCTATTAGCTCAAAGCTGAATTTTAGTAACAACTCCTGCGGCAGGGAAAAAAAGAACTGGAACTAGACAACATCTGAATAAATTCACTGTACTAAATTTAATTCTTTCACATCTCAAACTGCTGTTTGGAAACTTCCCTTAGGAGAACAAGCAAGCAGGGGTGCCAAGACATTTCTATTAAGAAAAGAATCCGGATATTGTTCAGGTACTTACATCTTTGTTTTCGAGAATTTCCTGCTTGGCCTCAGGTTCAACTTCAACCAGTTCAGCTTCCTCTCCCAGGGCACCAAAGTCTGGCCCACTCATTGGAAGAGGGTCCAAACTCTGAAAGCATAAAAGTAAACTACATTTAGTAAGGTATGTGGATTTGTGATTTATGCCTTTTGTAAAGGATAAAAACTATGGTTACTGACACTGTGCTCATCAGATCCTAAGGGAAAGAAAGCAAAACAGAAGAACTAAAATGAGGAGGATTACCAGCACACTTGTTACCTACCTGCTTGCTGAAATTTTTAATTAAAACTGAATAGTTTCCATGTTGAATCATTTCTCAAAAGTACTCTTCCAAAAATGCCCTACTTTTAAGGTATGCATCCCGTGTTAAAGATTAATTCTATCTTCCTAAAAAAATAATATCTAAGAAATCAGGTTATCACTACTTAGTTTGGGTTTTTGAGAAGGTGAGGAGGGTGAATGTTCAACAATGAAAAAAAGTGTTTTCTGCATGTTACTTTGCTTTGCATATATTAATACACTTTTCTATTTCAACATTTCTTTTAAAAGTAACCTTCTGAGTAATGCTCAAGAATCCCAGGCCCTATTCATCAGGATAATCAAAATGTTCTCCAGCACAGCATGGCTTTATTTACTATACCTGAAAGAGTCCTAAAGTAAGATGTATCAGAAGATTACAGATTCAAGCAACAGTGGGTTACCTGCAAAAGCACAGGTCAGGATTGGATAACTCGGTAAATCTACTTTTAGTCTTAAGTCACTAATGCAGTACTTGCTGCATTATTTAAGGATAGCTGTTTTGCTGGAATGGTAAATTGCTGTTACATATCAGAGTCAGGTTAAATGAACACAGAATCGTCTCTCCCAAAAATTTTCAGGCAAACATGAAACACTGCATCCACACAATACTGTAGATCAGTCTATACTACTGATGGATATAAAACCAAGAATATAAAGGGAACAAAACTGAAGCAGAAATTAAATTAGTCATGGTCATTAGATACTCTGGAACCTTAACAGCTCCCTACAGCAATATATCCCGTAGTCTAATTGAACACTATGTAAAAGCCTCCGGGTTTTCAACAGGCTCACAATGAAGAGGTATTATACCTGGGATCTTGAAGAATCATTCAGACCATTCTTAGCCCCCAAACAGGTCAGTCACTTATTAATCATACCTGAATTATCTACATTACAGTTTTAAAAACCTCTATGCAGGTTTCCCATGGCTGCTTTAAGCAGAAAGTAGTTTAAGCCAGATTCACAAGGTATTTCACCAAATGGACCTAACATTTGCTCAGCGATTCCTTTGGTTTACAGTGTACAGCATCACTGACCTTTTCAACACTACACTGATGTTTTTATACCTTTACTTTCTCATAATCTGTCACACATGGCTCTTCCACCTTTCCATAAAGTAGAATGATGAAAAGGGGGCTGTTTATCTAAAATTATCCTGAGAGACGTTTCTCTAATGAAGTCTTGAAGCATGGAGAATTCATTGCTTTCCTAAAGCATTTCAGAGCTTATGTATCCTTATCCTTTGAAGTTATGGTTAAGACACAGTTTTTCCCGTTACCATTATAACCACTACTTCTTGTCCTACCACAACAGTGAAATCTCTGCCCTCCTTCTTTAAGCAACAGCGTATGTATTTGGAGATTTACAGGTTCACGAGGCTCTCCAAGCCCTTCAGGGCGGTGAGACCCAACAGATCTCTCTGAGCAACGACGCTGCTGTTTACTGGTGAAGCGCAAACCTACAACCCCCCTAACTGTGTGAAGAAGTTTCTCTTTGCTTCGTGGTTTAAGGTTATGTCTTATCTTTACTTTTTCCCTCGTTTTGATTCAAGCAGCTTGGCTCTTCCCAATCCCCAGCCCCCCC
>NW_010195628.1:0-31981 GCF_000695765.1 Mesitornis unicolor
GTTGTGCTTGGGTCAGGTGGTGCTGTGGGAAATGCCTGGACAGTGACAAGCACAGGGCTTTCTCGTAAGTCAGCTCTCAGCAAGGTGGGTTTGGGCTCAGTCAGTGTTGAGAAGAGGGGAATTGCCTGCGTGCAGGATGGGCTGTTCCAGCTGGGGCAGTGTATGATCCGTGAGGGTCCTGTGCTGTGTCCTTGTGGCTCTGTGTGCCAGCAGCCTGGCTCACGTTGGGGTGGGACGAATCCCTGATGTACCAATGTGCAAGAGCAAATGGGTCTGCATTCAGATAGTGGCTGAGGAGTGTCTCATTGAAAAGTGTGGTCTTCAGGAGCTCCTATTCAGGTGCTGTGCACTGTGCTGGTTTTGGGTGAGGTAGAAGATTTGGGGTTTTTTGGCTGCTTCTTTTCATCAAAGATAACAAAAAAAGCAGGATGTAAAGTGTCAGGGTGTTAGTATTGACAATCTGGTCAAAGTCCAAATTTGGTGCTAACGCTGTTCTCAGTATTGCTGGTTCTCCTAGCAAGTCCCTAACTTGCCATAAAGTGTTGCTGTGCGTCCTATTTCAATAGCTGGGGTTTAGTTCCTGATGAAAGCTCCTCTCAGTAGTGCAATACCCAAAGCTTCTAAAGTGCTTAGAGATCTTCTGGGCTGAAAGTACCCATTTAGCCAAGAGACTTGAAATGTGACAACACTGAAAAGATCTGGTGCTGGAAATACATTATTTCATCCCCTTCTCCAGCCCTCCCGGCTTCCCCCCCCATTATGGGTGGTTTGTGGTTTTCTGAGATATTTTATATGAAAGATTGGAATTTATTTTTCTGTCTTGTATTTTCTTTCATCCTGTATGCTTTTCTGCCATCCCACTTCTCAAAAATATTAATGTGAAAGTTTGAGGGAGACAGGTGAATAATCTTTCCAGTAATACTGATATATTCATCGTTGTATTTTTATCTCCTTATCTGAACCTGGCAGTATGCACAGAGCATCCTGTGCCCTATTTGTTGGATTGGTTTGGGAAATGAAGGCGGTTGAAATTGCTGCACCAGGGTTATCTGTCAGATCTTAAAGAATGTGACATAACTAGATCATTGTCTCTCTGCATTGGCTGCTTTTATACAGGCAAATGGAGAAGATGATTGTGTGGAGGGGGTAAATCACCACTGAGATTAGAGTTTTGTGTTGAGGGCATGAACGCTGTGTTTGCCTTGGATAGAAAATGTGATTATGGAAGCCTACAAAGTGAAGACAAAAGACTAAAACATTACAACAGCTGGAGGTACAAAAGTTTTCTAATGTATTTTGGTCTAGAAAAATGAATTGCAGTGAGGTGGTAGGTCTGATACTCTTCCCTGGATTTGGGGAAAGTGCTGTAACTTTATTTAGAAAGCTGTTTTGTCTGTGTGCAGCTTAAGTCCAGGTCCATAAAGCTGCTGGATAATGTGTATTTATAAAATAGGGATGTTGGCAGCATGCTCAGCACAACGGAGTTAATGTAGCCTTGTGCTGATAGAGAGGGGTCAGAATGTGAAATAGATCCTGCTCTTACCACCATAAATTATTAAGCTGCCTTGGCATGTCAGCCACTGTTGTGTGGCAAACGTCTTTAGCTCTTGGCTGATCCCAGGGGCTGTTGGCTTGGGGCACAGCGTGCTGAGCCATTGTGGCAACCGGCTCTTAAAACCTCCTGTCTTTAAAGGCTTCCAGCGCAGAGCTGCTGGCTTCCCAGCTTTCATCTGCCAAGAGTGATGGTCCCCCTCGCTGTGACCAAGTGAAAAGCAGTCACTGCTGATTTCTGTCTGGGAGATTAGGCCCATTCTTGGGCTTCTGCTTCTTGTTGTAAAGGGGAGAAGTATCTCCAGAAGGGTGCTTGTCCTCCGTGTCTTTAGCTAATGTTTCCTTATCAACAGCAATGCAGTACAAACCACTAAACACCCCTCCTTACTGCTTGTGTGGCTGCTCAGTTCTCTGGGGCTTTTGGCGGTATCAACTTTGAGCAAGATCAAATGAGAAACAGCAGGCGATTGGTGTTGTAATCAACTGCAGAGTGGCCTGAGGAATGGGGTCTTGGAGCCCTAACTGAAAAATTACTGATGGGAAATGTCAAGATCAAACAGAAGAAGAAACAAACGCTGGTGGTGTTACTTGACAGGGTGTTAAAGCGCGCTGCTGAAGAGGATGGTCTTTAAAAATGTCGTCCTGATGCCGCTTCAGAAATGTTTGGTCCTGGGGCTTTTCATATCAGCAGCTGTACTTTGGTGAGGCCAAGGAAGGATCTGGTGTAGCGTTGGGTTGTGGGCAGGTGGGCAGGTACGGTCCTCCTTTTGTGCGCTTTTCCAGTAACCAGCTGATGATTGCGTCAGGATTGTCACGTCCTGCGATGGATGTGTAAGAGCCATGCTCTGAATACGTCTGGTTGCTCTTTGAACTCATTTCCACATTGGGTCTCACAGTATCTTTGACATAGAGCTTCGTAACTTGGTGTGGTTGGTTGTTCTTTTCTGCTTTTAAACCCACTGCCAGTAATGTGAGCATCACTACCTCCTGTGCAGTGAGAGGTAACAAATACTCGCTGTCCATTTCTTCGTATCATTCCTGTTTTCGTAGAACGGTTGTATCCTCTGGTTTTTTTTTCCCCACATGGAAATCTGAGTTACTCAGTATTTTCTGAGTGGCTGCACTTTCATGCCTGTTATCTTTGCCCCCTTTCTATTTGCCTTTCCTGCGTTTGCTGTCCCTTTTTAGATGGTGACACCAGAATCACATAATAAATTTTTGTAGTGCTGCAACATTAACTTTTTGTTTTACTCTTAGAAACGTTCTTCCTGCCTTTTTGACTGCTGCAGAGGATTGGGTACTACTCTGAAGGTATCGGCTCACATGAAGCCTAAGGGTTTTTTGTTTGATAACAGCTGAACTAAATCCTGTTACGTTGTGTGTATAATTAGGGTTGTTTTTTCCTGTGTGCATTGCTTTGCATGGGATGACTTTGTGTTGCAGACTTAAAACTCATCTTCAGGGACTTCCTGTCTGTAGGGTGAGTTTCACTGGAGAAACACTGAGTTCCTGATTTGTTTGGGTTTTTTATTATTATTTGGAGAAAAGGAAAAAAACCCTCTCTTCAGTGCAGCTGGGATTCTTAAAGCTCTGGACTTTCTGCAGCTCCTTTTCTCACATTGGGCAGATTTTTAAGGAGAGAAACCTGGCGTGCCAGACCCTTTCTCTGCAGAATGACAGCGAATCTGCCTGTTTGCTCACTCGTGAAGGGTGTTTGCTCCAGTCAGGCCGAGCTGGAGAGGCAAGCGTGCAGAATCAACGGTGACGAGGTGCTTCGGAGCAAGGGTGCTCGTGCTGTGTGTGCACTTCTGCTCTGTGCTGTTTGGTATCGGCGTGTGTGGCTCCTACAGGAACGCTTGTTCTGCTAACCCTTGCTGCTGTGATTTCTGTGTGGGGTGGTAGCTCGCCAGTTGGGGTTCATTTTGTAGCTGAGTGATATCTATTGAAAGAAGCGGATACCGCTCTGGTGTTTGGCTTCTTTAATGCTGGGTTTTATGTTTAATCTTCCTGCAGAAGTTTCATGTCTGATGCATGCCTTTTATGCCATGATTTAAAGCCCCTTGAAGGTGTTTTTACTGTCACACAGCTTGTGATATCAGGATATGCGCAAGGAGAGGAAATGACGACCCATCATGAATATTTACTGGTGTAAATGCATATGACACACACACACACTGCGTGTTGGCTGTGCAGCTTGCACACATGCATTTAGTCGAGCCCAGACGACCAGCAGCAGTGCCACAAATAGATGCTTCAATAGGAAGCAGTGGTGGCGGTGGTAAAGCTAGATTTTGCGGTAGGATGTGGTTAGGGTGCTGTTGATTCATATTTTTACATTTATATACAGGTTAAGCTAATGTGGTAAAGCTTGGATATTTCCACTGAAAGAATGCTGGGTAAAATGTTGAATTGGAGCAGAAGTAGACGCTGAATGAAGGCTGAAAATACAGCGTGCTTCTGAGCTATGAATAGTGTTTCACCTATTTATCTTTGGATGCCTAAAAATGAGGTATTTGGGTTCTTTATTTTTGCATCTTGAGCTCCAAATGATGTCCAGGGAAGGCTGGACTTCAAAAAAAACCAAAACCAAACAATAAAACCCTAAACTATTTTTCTTTTGCATTTTTCCAGAGGTTTTGGTGGGCTCTGTTCTTACTGGTTGCAGGAATTGCTTTAAAATTCGTAAGTTTAGTCAAATGAAGAAAAATTAATTTTTAAAAAGAGGTGGTAGGGCCCTGCTTGCTGGAACTGGACTTCAAACTGTCGGCTCTCAAGCAATTCCCCTTTCCCTGGGAAGAAGTCTCTGGGCGCCCTGGAGTGTGAGAGCAGATAGGAGTGACACAAGCGATCCTGCTCCGAGGCCCCGGCAGCACTGTGCGGTGACCAGCGCTGCCCTTTCTCTTGGGAGCTCGCTTTGCTTTCTTCACTGGGGATTTCGAGTCATTTCGGAGGTGGTTTGGTTAGTGCAGCTCTGCCTTAAACCGCTCATCTAGAGAGTGCATTTGTGATGGCGTTAGTGAGTGAGTTCTGGTGTAGCTCCCAGGGCACAGCAACAGTGGTGCCTTCGGTCAGCGCACAGCTCTTTACAGAGTGGCTTCAGAACGTGACTCTGTTTGACTGCTGTTACCCACAGCAATATGAAATATTGTTAATGCTGTCCCTGCTGTGTTTTAAAGGGGCAGTTGAAAGGTTTGGGGAGCTATTGTGTGAAGAGTTAAGATTGTCAGAGTAAAGGACTTGGTGCTCTGCCTGCAGGCAGCATCTGGGAGCGATGATTTCTGGTTCTCCGCCTCAGGTTCGAGTGTGGGTTGTGCGCTGTTGAAATCTGGATGGCTTGATTTATTGGGTGTGTTATCACAGACCATAACTGAGGATCCTGTGTTTGATCCTGTGATGCTATTTAAATTAAAAGACTACTTCCTTAAGTATTCTTCCACCATCTGCACAAGAAATAGAACCCTCCTGAGAAGATAAATAATCTGGTTTGCTTTTCTTGACAGAATTATGGCTTTAGTCTTGAAGTGCTAAGCCTGTACGTACCATGAATTGACAGAGTCGATGACCTGAAGCATGGTGGCTCCTTGCTGAGGAGCTATCTGCAGTTGGTAACACTAGAAATGAAACTTGGAAAGTATTCCTAAGGCTTTTGGTGTAGTTTTGATTCTTTGGTGGCTTGTCTCATTAATTCCCTCATCATTTAAGACAGGATTAACTTTGTGAGTTATGTAAAACCATAAGGGGCTTGATTCTCCATTGCCAGGTAACCGATACCGTCACCTGCATCCACTTTGCATTACCGTGATACATTGCTCCTCTGCTCTGGGAGCAGTTGGAACCCACCTGATGCAAGGCTGACCTGTCCTATGGTGCAAGAGAAGTTTCAATTTCAGCATCTTCTAACGCTTTTCAAGTTAAAACCAAAACAGAGCCTCAGTCCAGTGAAAAACCCAATATTCTTGGGGGTTTTGTCCTCCAGCTCTCCCTGATTTCACTGGTGTTGCAAACTAAAACCCCTGCAAGTCAACCTTGCAGTTGGTGTTGCTGGTTCCCAAGTCTAACCCAATGTCTGGAATTCAAGAGGGACCTGTGCACTGTACCTGACGTAACCACAAATACGTGGCAATAGCATCAGCAGCGTGAACTTTGTAGCAGCGCAGTGACTTTTTTTTCCCAGTTGCAGTACTCGGAGCTGATGTTAAAGTCCATTTTGCCAAGCGCTGTTTTAAAATGTGGGTGCGTGGGCTGGGGAAACTCAGTATCTTGCAGTGGAATCGATCTAGGAATGAGTCCAATGCTCAGCCTTGCAGAGGCATCCTGTTTCCTTTTGAGAGGAGGGAGGAAAGATAAATTTATGTGAGGGCTGATCCTTCAGTGTTTGGTGATGGGATGGAGCAGATCCAGTCTCTGGGAACCAGCTGAGGATGTCTCTGTCTCGAGCTGCTCGCTGTGTTCATTGTAGTTTTGCAGCGACTGCTGTCTTTAGAGATTCTCTGGCGGGTCGTTCTTGTGCTCCTGCTGTGAGTTGCTGATCTTGGAGCAAAATTACTCTTTCCTTGGAGTTCATGCTGATATCTTCTCTCCAAACACTTTTGTAGGTGTCCCTACAAAACAGAGGCAAGAGAAACTTAGGTCAAAATGTGTAGCGCTTCTTTACTGTTTTTTGCCTACTCCTGTATCTGTGATAGTTCAGGATAAAGGTTTTAAGGTGCCTTAGGACCTCTTCTGAGGTCCCATTGCTACTCCCCAGTTCTCCCTGGGGGATGACTGGACTGTTAGCTATTTGAGGTGGAAGCCCAAAGTCACTTCTGTGTGATACAAGTGGGCCACTGGTTAAAAAGCGGTCTCTCTTTTTTCCCTTTATCTCCCGGTATGTTTAGCTATTTATTTCCTCCCCATTTTGCTAATGCAAGCGTTCGTGCAGACACATGGTGAGACAGATTAAGGAGCTGATCCATCTGAAAACTAACCCATTTTAGTAAGGGAGTGGGAAAGGATTTGTTTGGGGAGTGTTTGCTGGTAATTGCTGGCAGAGGCAGGCAATATGAATGAGGAGGAGGGAAAGACGCTGCCTCTTTTGCAGCAGCCAGTGCTTATGTTGGATTAAAGTGACTCTGGGCCCACACCCGTGGTCATTGTTGTAAATTGGCTGGCAGTAATCTCTGCTGAGTGATGCCAAACTCCTCTCATCCCTGCTTTTGAACCTGCATGTGAGCACTGCTGTCTTCCTTGCCTCGGCTCCTCCTGGGCTGGAGCAGGAGTCTGCAAAATGGAGATTTACTGCAGTGCTGAGTTTGCCCCTCTGCTCTCAGTGATTCAGGGCACCAACTGACCCTTGCTCTGGTGACAGTACCTGTGAGGTTCAAACTGATTTGTTTCTCTTCTTTGTTTCCCTAGGTGATTTCTCTGGTCAGCTTTTAGCTTATTTGAGTCTTGGTCCGATATTCATTATTGTTGGCTTTGTAACACTCATCATATTCAAGAGAGAGCTTCACACGGTGAGTCCTTCTCTGCCTTCCCAGCTTCTCCTTATGACAGAAGTATTTTCCTTTGTCACCTGGTACTCCTGTATTCACACTTCTTTTTCTCTCTTTAAAGAACAAGCTTAGGTAAGGTGATCATCCTGTCAAAAAACAGCAGGAGACACTTAGCACCTTAACACTTAGCACTGACTTTTCTGTTACTCTGTGGTATGTTTTGGGCATTATCTGTCCAAAAAGATGGAGGGAGATGTCTGAGGAACTGAAGAATGCTATAGCAGAGTGGGAATGCTCCCAAGATCCAGTAGTATCATAGTAGATTCCTGCAAGATGGGCAGCACATACAGGAGGTGATGTCTGTAACTCGGTAGGATGTGCTTTCTTTGAACTTACAGAATCCCAGGGGAGTGGATCTGTCTGTAAGGGCCACTTCCCAGATGTGTACCAGGGACAGAAGAGACTTTCTTCTGACCAACTGAGCAAAAAAAGGGACTTCTTTGTAATACATAGTGCTTTCTGTCTGCTCTGACAGGTAGTTGGGAATCTGTCATGGATTAATTCCTTTTAGGAGGTATAAACCACTTGTAACATTTTCCCTCAGTAAACAGATAAAATGAGGCCTGGGAAAGGATTTTGGCAGCAGATTTCTAGTATAGGGCCATGGTGTCGTGGGAACCAGTGGCTCAAGGGAATGGGACTTACAGGTTCTTAAGCTGATGATAGCTAGGAGAGGCAGCTGTTAATTTTTGGCAACCCAAAGGTTTATTCTTGACCCAAAAAAGAGGATAACCTAGAGTAACTATTGCACAAATGCATGGTTTTTTAATATGGGGGCTTGTTAGGTGTCAGTAACTTGGCAAATGTTGAGGTGGATTCCCAGTTCTTTGCGTGGGAAGTCACTGTTGGGCTGGAGAGAGACGCGAGCTGGCTTGCGACAGCCTGACCCGGAGCTCAGGACATAGAGAGAAAAATAGCTTCATCATCTGGAATGGGACTGCGAGTTAAGGAGGCAGAGTATGATCACCAGCTGGGAATTTGATCACAGCAGCAGGGCTAGTTTAGGGGAGGTGTATGGTAGTCTGAAATAAGGAGTGAAAATAAATGCTACCGTTTTGGCTCAGTCCAGAATGTGACTTCATTTTAGACTGAAGACAGCAACTTCAAGATTAAAGTATTCATAGAGGGAGAAGCCAGAAAGCCTAACAAGTCACCTTTTTGAAGTTATTTACCCAAATAATGGTGTGTGCACTCCCCCTGTTGGTCGCTGAGGAAAGACAACCCCTTAAAACCGGCCCTATTAAAAAATGTCACTTTTTACACTTCCTGGTGGAAGTACGCCAGTGCGATTGCTGTCTCTCTTTGTGTATCATCTGCTGAAGAACTGCATATACACAATGTGTTGCCAAATACACAAAGTGGACAGAAACAGAAACGCTTTTGTCCCTCAGGTAGAGAATTTTGAAGCCATTGATTTTAACTCTAGTAGTCAAAAAAGAAAATTAGAAACATACAGTTGGGGTTTTGTCAGCAGAGAGCCTGGTAAGTAGGTGGATCTTTTAGGTGGGATGACACAGTTGTCTTGTCTTCACAGATCTCTTTCTTGGGAGGGCTGGCGTTCAACGAGGGAGTGAACTGGTTAATAAAAAATGTAATCCGGGAGCCTCGGCCCTGTGAAGGTATGGTATGGCCCATTGGAGTCGTGGTGTTGGTTGAGGTTTGAGTGGAATGCTAACTGGGGTGGGGTTAGAGGGTGCTTTCCCTCGTGTTGGCTTTGAGTGTTTGGGTGTAAGAAGGCTGGCAGAGCCATCTGAGCAGACGTGTCCTGTGAACTCACGTGCACACACTCCAGCAGAGTGGTCTGGCTTCACATCTGGAGCGTTCCAGCTGCTGTGTACAGAGTACACCTTGACCATACTCTTTCTTCTTCTCTTCCCAGAAGCCCATTCAACAGTGACCACAAAATATGGGATGCCGTCCAGCCACTCCCAATTCATGTGGTTTTTCTCTGTCTATTCCTTTCTGTTCCTTTATTTAAGGTAAAAATTCAATGTCAGGTTTTGGCTGTTAACATGTTGAAACACCTGAAATAGATGGCTCCCTTGCTGCTGTGTGCCACTTTGGTGGCAGGATGGAATTAAGTCTGAGGAACTGCACAGTTTGCTGTGGCTAGGGTGGATGAAGCATGTCTGTCTCCATCTGAATGTAGGACTGTGGTTACCATTGCTGAAAACTGAAGGGTAGGGGTGGGCCTGATGTGCTTTTTCTAAGCTGTGATGATCCACCAGTATGAGGGAAGAGGGGGGGATAGGGAGGTGGAAGGAAGAGCTGCTTTCTCATGTGTCTACTCAGTTTTGTCAGTGGGGTTGTCTGCAGTCTTTTAGGTAATACCTGTTGCCCACTTGCATGACCTTTTAGTCCATCTCCCTTACCAAGTACTGGTTTTATATGCTGTGCTGTGCTTTTCTGAAATTCTCGCTGGGGCATGGCTCTGTCTTGTGGCTCCACGTGTGGAGGAAGACAAAACTCACACTTCCTCCTGGCTTTGTGGGTGACGGAGGGACTTTGATGTCTTGGCTCCTTGTTGCATATGCTCAGCATGTGCCTTTCACATCAGTTGCAGTAATTGTGAGCATTCTGCCTTCCATCACAGCAACCCCTGTTAACAGTTGGAGACACAGAGAACCGTGGCTTTCTGGCTTCTCTTTAACTGCTGCCAGTGGGACAAATTGCTGCTGGGATGGTATCGAGCTGCCCGTGACCCCACTGGAGTAGAGCTTTCCTAGGGTTTCAGAGATAGTGAGAACAGAGATAAGGACTGCTCAGCTCCCTGCCACTGTGCTAATGGCTCTCCATCTCTTTCAGAATGCACCAAACAAACAATGCAAGGTTTCTGGATTTACTATGGCGACATGTGCTGTCCATCTGCCTCGTCACAGTGGCTTTGCTAGTCTCATATAGTAGGTATGGAGCAATTGTTTGTCTTATGCTCTCATACAGTTCTGTGGCCTTCAGCAGCCAGCAGACCTGTTGTTCCTTATCCTGCATTTCTGATCTAATTCTCGACGACTGCGTTGTACGAGCCAGAGCTTTGCGGAAGTTGCTGCGTTGCCATGAGACCCTTCAAATAAGCAAAGGTGCTACATGTGTGGTGCTTCACAGAAGCATTTGTCAAACCCAGGATCAGCTGAGCCTCTACCAAATCCCTGTCAGCTCCATTGCCATGCTCCAGCCTCACCGCCTCGCCCTCTTTCCAGCACTAATCATGAGCGCATTGCACCATGCCTTGGCACACCGGCGTCTGCAGCATGTGGATTGCTACAGTTGATCAGTCTGATTGTTTTGCTTGAGCATTGGTTAATAAGAACATTTATAGCTGTTTGGATTGCAAGATTTAGTTGTATTAAGATGAATGAAGAAAACGAAACTGATAATGGTTTTTTCCCTTTAGTAGATTAAAAAAAATAAATAAATCTACACACATAAAATGAGCTCAAATGATTGGAAACCAGACAAATCCAGACTATAAATAAGGCCATATTTTCCACAGGAAAGTAATTACCTGTTGGCTGTACACTAGAGCTGATTCCTTGTTAGTGCTTGTTTTTGTTTGCTTGTTTTTTAAATTCTGACAGGACGCTTTCATAAGAGAGACACAGTCTAATTAAATTAAAAATTAACTTTAGGAAATTCATTGCCCTGTGCTAGGCAGAGGGTCAGATAAGATGACCTGAATGGCATTATGATAAATGGGTGAAAATAACTCTGAATGTGACTTATGTAGCTTGTGTGCATGGATAACTTAACAGACCGTTAGTGCAGCTTTCTGAACAGCCGCGATCACTGTAAGGATGCTTGAGAGCAGCAAAATCATAACAAAAGTGCTGTCTGTGTTTTTAAAAGCCTTTAAGCCCCAGCTTTGGTGGCTTGGAGGGGCCTCGTCCTGTTACTGGCTTTGCGAAAGTGTCTCTGGGAACCAACAGCAGTGGTTCCTGAGCTAATCCAAAGATAGGTGAAGACGAACGTGGAGGGTTATTGAGTTAAGCTCAAACTGGAACCACTCTGTGCTGAAGCTGCAGTAGCAGGGAAGATGTTTTTCAGTTTTTTTTCCCACTTCTTTGCTAGCTTTTTACTGAAAAAAAGATACTCACTTTTAACATCTGGAGGATAACTTGTTCAGAACGTCTGAGGGTCCAGTGAAGCATCAGCCTTGAGTGGTGCCGCCTCCTGTTCTAAAGCCTGTCTGGTGACTCTTCTCTTCCACTGCAGGGTTTATTTGCTTTACCACACCTGGAGCCAAGTCTTATATGGAGGTGTGGCAGGAAGCATTATGGCCATAGCCTGGTTTGCCTTCACACAGGAGATATTAACGCCCCTCTTCCCAAGGATAGCTGCGTGGTAAGTCTCTTTATGCTGCGGAGGTTTTATTCCTGCATGTCTGCATTTTGTGTGTTGCTGTTTTGCTCATTAATTGAGCCCTTTGCAATGAGCTGGTAACACAGGTGTGGCAGAATTCCCTGGCAAAATACAGTTTTACTAATGAATTGGTGTAAAAATTGTACCTTGCATCTGAAGCAAAACAAATGTAAAGATACTTCAGCCTCTGAAATTTTAGTTGTAGCTGTGCAAACCCTGGCTGTAAATGGGCTGCTTGAACTTCTATGAACTGCCTAAGTTACAGATGTGAGCAATGAGAATTCCTGGGTTCTGTTCCAGTTTTCCATACTGACTGTTGTGTAACCTACTTGTTCCTCCCTGTCTTCTTGTGCATGCTTATACAAAGGATCACACGTCCTTGCCTCTCATGGGTGGCGGGGAGAGGAAGTTAAAGAAACAGTTATGTTTGTAGAGCCCTGCTAAAGTGGTGAGGTGTGGCAGAGTGCTGGAGAAGAAATTCAAGCAGAACAGACCTTTCTTAATCGGTGTCTGATGACCTAGTGAAACTGCAAAGCCATTTAAATGTAATATTGTCTGGAAACATTGTATAAGGAAATGGAAAAATTAGGTCTTTTTTGAAGGTTAACTTTGACGAGGAGCCCCTTTCCCAGACTGAAGGGTAATAGAACAGCAATGTTAAGTCTGGAAGAGTGTTTCTGCTATTTTTTCTCTTTATTTTGATCAAATTTGTGGTGGAGTTAAAGTCCTAATTATTTTCCCCTTTCCACCACCTTGTCCCTTTCCAGGCCAATTTCAGAGTTCTTTTTAATCCGAGATACCAGCCTCATCCCTAACATCCTGTGGTTTGAATACACAGTCACGAGAGCAGAGGCAAGGTAAGTGATCTGAGCTGGGGGGAAGAGCTGTAGCTGGTTTGACTTGTCAGATACATTATTAATTTGCTTTCTAATGTGTAGTTAGCTGCTGTGGGTAGAATAGTGCAGAGTAAAGAAATCCCAGGCTGTGGGTTAACTACTGCATCTGGAAGTTGAGTCTGTTGGGGAGTGTCTGGGATTAAAGAATGTTTTATTTAAAGAGTATTTCAGCTCGCCAGCCCGTTTATAACCTTGCACCCGTATGTGAGCTTTGCACACTTGGGACAGGGTGGATGTTCTAGGACTGTAAAGAGGAGGAGGGGCTGATCTTGTAGAACGTGGAGGGGGCAGCTTTATTTTTACAGGGAGCTAAGCAGAGCCTTACTTTAATCCTGCTACCTTTTGCCCCCTGGTTTGCCATATCACCCTGTGACAGGTTAGGGGCCACCTCTCTCACCCCACCCTCTGTGTTGCCGTTGCAGAAACAGACAGCGCAAGCTGGGTACGAAGCTCCAGTGACTTGAGAAGTGTGGGGACCAGAGTGCACGTTTTAATGGAGACAGACAAGAGCAGAGACCTGGGAGCAGCAAGGAGCCTTTTAACAGACGGACCAAAGGAACAGGCAGGGACCATACCCAAAACCTGAAAGCCTTTGCTCTGCTTTAGCAGCTAGCTGGATGCTCCCTGATGCATGTGGGACTGTGCAGGAGTAGGAACTCATTTTCAACACAGATGCACATTGCCGGTTGGAATGTACCATCATGTCTACGTCAGGGGATGGGGGGAGAAAATGCCTGGTGTCGTGTTTGGGGGAGGGAAAACCAAAAATGAATCCTTTCTGTGACTTTTTTTTTTTCTCAGCATGAAATATACACACTATTTATTTATTTTTTTAAATGGAACTATTGTTTTTGGGTGGGTGAGGCATTGATTGTGTGTTTTGGTTTTGCTTTTTGTTTGGGTTTTTCTTTTTGGAAGAAGATGACAGAACTAATCTCAAGTTGATCATGCTTAATTAGGGCTTTTAATTTTTAAAAACCTCTTAGGAGGGAGGGGAACTAGGATGGGGTGATTTAGGCAGAAGGGAGAGAAAGGCTTTCTTCTCTTTCTGCAACCAGTTTGGGAGATCAAAATCAATTCCAACTGCACTTTGTACAGATAGAAAGAGAGACTGAAGAGCTGATTTTTAACACTAGTGACGGTTCTGCAGGGAGGCCTGCATGGACACCATTAAGGAGAGTGTGTGTAAAACAAAGGAAAAACCGAAATATACTGACTTTTTTTTTTTCCACTGCTGCTCCTGTTGTGTAATTAGCAAGTGTCTTTCTGAGAATCTCTTCTAGGTGGCAAGGTAACATACATATCTCACGTTTATTCCATCTCTTCCTTTATACTTTTATTACCTCAGGGTTGCTGTGATCTGTACAGCTTCTGTTGTACTGAGCGTGCTACCGATGGCACTGGAAAGCCCATCGGTTACAAGCAGTGCTGTGCTCCACGAAGAGTCAGCCCAAGGCCTTACAAAATTCAGTTGCTAGTCTCTGTCTTAAGCACTGGATTTTTTTTTCATTTTTGTTTTTCTGTTAAAGCTCAAGAGAGGGATCTTTAAGAATGAACAAAGTGACAACCATAAATGAATAATAAGGCGAGTGACTAATAACTAGGTCAGCTGCTTGTCTGAATTATTTCTCGAAGAGTCCTGTCAGAATCCAACCATGAACTCCAGTAGCGAGCTTATCCTAGCAGAGACTCCTGCCAGTTTGCAGTGGTTTGGTCAGGGTTCTGCAGTAGTGATCTTGAATGCTGAACTCCTACAAAGCAAGTTTTGCTTTCCATCCTTCTTCCATTGCAGTCCTTCGTTTGGGCAGCCTGCTCTCTGGATGCTGTGTCTCTGTGGGAGTGTGCCTGCCATCTGTGTGTGCTGGTGATGCCTCCGACTTCTGTGACCCATGAGTTAACCTGGCAAGGGCTATACTCAAAGTGCTTCAGGGCTGTGCATGGACACTTTCTGTATTTCTAGTATATGATGCAGCAGTTCAAGTGTATCTACAGAGAAGTATTTATTCAAAGCACAATTGACTTGAACTTTCACAGATAAAGGACAGCTTCTGAACTCGCTCAAAGGTCATCGGTGTGCCTTCGATGCAGTCATATGAGCAGAGGTAAAATGACTGTCGCATCTTGGTCTTGCTGCCTGTTTTACTATCTCCACTTTAATCAGACTCCTGCATTATAAAGCTCCTTGAAGTGAGATGTGGTTCTGCTCATCTTGATTTTGATTATTTTTAATTTTTTAAGTTTTCATCTGTGCCTGTTGCCATAGGAGTTTGTGTGTTCATATGGAGTGGGAGCTGCTGTAGAAACTGTTGGATAACCAGAGTGTTAACTGCAGAGAGCAGCGAACCTAATCTAGGAGATCAGGAATGAAGGCTGTTTAAATGTCTGTGTCTAAGTAGCTATGGGTAGTGAACTAACTGTTTTCAGTTGTTCCAGCAAATATTTTTTAATACTGTTTAGTATTTGCATAACATGACCAATCCTGTTAACATCTGAAGGACCTGAACACTGGATCTGCTTTGAAGGTGCATCAGAATGGAGGCAGCTTGCAGCTTTTGAAGGACACTTGATCTTAGAACAGGTCTATTAAAATGAGACAGGACAGCAGACAGGCCACGTGATGTGGTAGCAGCGCATGTTTCAGCTTGGAAGCTGGTCCTAATCACTTACTTCTTGCAAAATCAGTTCTTTTCTCTTTGTAAGTCAACTTACAAGAGATACAAAGCCAAAGGGGAGATCAGAACTCTTCCCCAAGGACAAGGCTGGAAGAATGGATTGCTTCAGGAGTGGCCAGCACTTCCCTAGCCTCTCTTAAGCTGTCACGACAGACTGCTGGAAAAATTGTGTGTGGAAGCACCTGTTGAGAGCTAGAGCATAGGGAAGAGGTCTCACCTCCTTGTGGAGAGCAGTGTAGTGTATAAAGCTGTTCCACTTCATGTTGCCTTCAAACCCAAGCTTCCTACAGTAATTCTTAGGAGTAAGGGAAAGGAAGAAGAGCTCTTGTAAGACACTGTAATAAACTCTCCTATGTTCTCTGTGAGTTGTTTGTAATCTGCATCTTCTGCCTACTTTTGCTGTACCTTTCCAGAAATCTTTGCAATACTTGATATAGTAGAAATTCCTTAGTGATCCCATGGATTTTCTTAACAAAATGGTGCTGTGCAGGAAAAAGATTCGAGCTCTGCCTTATTATCCTACACTTGTACGAAGTCTCCTGCCCCTAGTTTTCTGAAATGGAATATTTTCTTTGGAATGTGTGGCTTTGCAAGCAGATGCTTTCTCTTCCTCCCCTGTACTCAAGGGGGTTGGATGGGGATACTAAGACAATAAAAGGAAGGTGACAGAATGCTGTGGTTCACTGTTCTTGCTGTCCCCACACGAACATCCTCCCATAAGGGTAGTTATGTAGCTTCTGCAGTGTTTGAGGAGACTTAAGCCTTTTTGTAGCACTTAACTTTTTATTGTGTTTCAGTTTATTCAAAGAACATTTCAGAACTTTGCACAACACGGATTACACTACCAAAACAGTATTTAACACAGCTAACCAGCAAAGCATGCAACACTACCAGGCTGTGTCATAAATTGCACTCATACCCCAAGAGTTATCTGAATATTTTCAGTCTATGCATGTCTTAAATTATTTGCTCCAAATCAGTAGGTTTTTTTGGAACTTAAGTTTCTTGTACTTAATGTGCCTTTAAGACAATGGACATCTGATAAAACAATCAGAAACAGGGAGGAGAACAGCAGGCAGTAAGTTGACACTGAAAAAAAACCCAAAAGGTACAAATGAGGACATCACATTTTGGAACTTGTACACTAAGAAAAGACTTTTTAAAGGAAAAATTCTGTATTGATTTTAGTGTCCTTTCAAGCACTTTAAAAATCAGCTTTGTTCATCTGCATTTCAGCTCTGTATATCATTAATGATGCATTAAGTTGTTTATGAATCTTGTATCTTGGTCGATGCGATAGCCTGCTTCTTGCAGCTGTACTCTGCTGAAGCCAGTGGGCTGTCCAGATTTAGATCCGGAATAGATCAATCCTATCATCTGAGATGCAGTCACAGCAGCACATACTTCTGCTTAATCTTTAATAGGCACTTTCCTTTGAGAGCCTTCCCTTTTGATGAGACAGAAGTAGAAAAGGGACAGCCTCAAATACTTAAGTGGCTATGCTGTAGCATCAGTGGCTGAAGGCATTGTAGACAGGGAAAAATAACTCATCCCTTAGCAACAGGGGCTTATTCAGTACAAGGAGAGGATTACTTTGGCAAAATGAGTGTTTTTTGCAATGTAAAAGGCTCCACAAACCCAGATCTTATTCCAGCAGGGTGTAGTCTTTTATGCAGTATTTACACAATCACGTACACTGTGATAATACCGAGTATCCTCTTGCAGTTTTCAGTCTCATTCAAGAGGTGTCAACAGAGCAGGGATGTGTGCTTGCAGGTTTGTAGTGCTGCTATTGTTTTTTTTCCTTTAGACTTTCTCACTCCATTCAGGATTCTTCTAAAAGATCAACTAAATCCATGTAGATGATGTGAAAGTGGCAGTTCATACAATCACTGGCTGTGCAGGTGAGTTTCAGTTAATATTTCTTTTTTAAGGTTTATTTAGGTGTAAGACAGAAGCTTTGAAGTAACATCCTTCTAGGAAAAAATGCAGTAGTGTTGGCTTGTGTCTTTCAAGAAGCAAATTAGAATGCTAATTTTTTTCTTTAGCTTTTAAATAGGTTTAGTGCAAATTTCTTCATAGGTTCTCTAAGGCACTTTGATCATGTCTCTTGTTGCTCTGTGATCAGAAAAGTAGCAATTACGATCAAATATCTCCCTGTTAACAAAACAGGCCATCAGACTCCTAATGCTTCTTGGTTATGGTGATGTCCCAGTGGCCACATCTTGGAGGGTATGCAATTTAAATATTAAATTCCTGTTGCAGAAATAGTGCTAGAATTCTTCGTTGCCGTATGGTTTTACTAAATAAAAGTATAGTCAGGAGCTTGGATTCTGGCAGATTCACTGGAGGTAGTGCTTACAAAAATTCCTACGCTACAATTGTATGTTAATGTTTATGTAGAATCTTTTACTGTCTCAAGTTTGTCAGCTGACCATGAAAACACTATCGTGAGATCATTCTCTCACAGAATAGAGTTGGCACAAATCTGAGTAACGCTGCAGTAAGAAAAATCTCCCAAGAGTGGCAGAAAAGGTACAGTACTGGTACTGCAGGAAGAATGGCGGCCACAGTGCATAAACATCTGCAAAGCCTTCACGTTCTCAGCTTTATTTCTGCTTCCCAAGATTTTCTGCCTTGTTAAAGCAGAGTGATGTGAAAGAAGGGTGATTCTGTTCTTTTCTTTGGCTCCAACAGATTTGAACTCTGTAGGCCCGAAATGGAAGCATGATCTGGAGTTCCTGGTCACAAACATTCTTGGGCATAGCACATTATGCACAAATACGCTGTTTCTGAAAGGTATAAAACCACATTGGGTTAACATGTGCCCTGAAGGAGAGTAGGCATGTGGCCTTCTGGGTAGTAAACAGAAGATCAGCATCTTTTTCTCAATTCCAAAGAAAGGTACAATGAAGCACGTGCCTTGCTAAATGCATAGGCAATCCCTTTGCATCTCCACAAATGTTAAGGTATGTAATGCCAAAGGTAGCAAAACCTGTGTGAGAGAAGTTCTGTAGAAGCTTTGTGGGTAAAAAGCTTCATGCGGAGCCTGAAGGTCAGTGGCTAGGACTACAACAGCAGGCTTAACAAGAAGCCCAGAACAACAACAAAAACCCCACCTTAGTTTGTAGCAAATTATATTCTGTTGTTAATAGGGTCAGTGCAACAGAAAGAAGATCCCAGCATCCTAAAATGAGGGGAAGGGAACATTCCCAGGCCTGTAAAGGATGTAATGGTCAGAGTGCCTGGGATTAGTGCAGTGCATTCTAACAAGACTGGATCTGCTCTGACTTAACTTCTTTCTCCCCTTGCCAAAGTTCAATGGTGATGCTTTGCTGGAGCAGCAGGAAAAAAAAAATCTTCAGTCAAGTTTGAAAGATGCTGTGCTCTTCAGAAGACTGAACCAGACTCTGTTTTACAGTAGTTCCATCATATAAACATTCCATACTTTTCCTGGAGAAGAACTACCTTCCTCACCAAATGGATTTAGATACCGCTAAGGACTGTGCTTTCTGTATTCCTTCAGTCGGTTCCATAAAAATCATATTTCAGTCCTCTTTGAGGACAGGAAGGTGCACTTGGCATTGATGGGAGAGGACCAGTCACTTCTACTTCAGCTTAAGACAGTGTTTCCTCTCACCAGTACTATCTGCTGATGACTGTTCTGTAATCTCTTCCTGAAAACAAATGGTAGATGCCCTCCTAGGTTCCAGGACAAGCTGTCCCCTTAATCATTTTCTGAGGAACAGGGAACTTCAGTGCATGAGGGACAGCCCCTTTAGTTGGGGGTTTTGCATCATCTGCCTCTTATAGTTTGGATTTGGGAGTAGACTGGAGCAAGATCCTCATGTCTAGCAGCGCTTTCTCAAGATAATGTGCCATGCGGGCCGCGTTTGTGTCAGCGCAGCTGTTGAATGCTGAAATTGCAAAGTTGATGTGTTCGTCCATTGGGTTGTAACAGACTCCATAGCCATCTGGAACCACGGGACCAAAACACATCACGCAGTCTGTCTTTGCTGGGACCTGTGGAGACAATGTGATTAAAAGCTTCTAACCAGACAGAGAGAAATGTAGCCATCAAATGCTAACAGCGCTGTCAACAGTAGAAGAAACTGCCATCTCATGAAAATGTCTTTTTGGTCAGACCCACCCACCACCGCACACATGCTGGATTCTGCTATTTAGTAGCAGTGTGGTGTTTTCCTATGTGTTTGCAAAGGCGTACTTATTCTCCTCGAGATAAGCTTGCAATAAGTCACAAACAGAATTATGTTGGTAAGAAGCACAGCACAGCAGAAGATAAAGCTGCTCTGGCAGCTAACTTCAGTTGCTATTGCTTGCAGGTAGACACCAGACACTCCTGGTGATCTTGGGATTGGTTATGCTGGTGTTTTACAGGGTTGAGAGGGACTGTGGCAGCTCTAAGATCAGATCTGCAGCTTTATGGGACTGGTAGTAGGTTTAAAAACTGTTCTGAAATGAAGATTAGTTTCTAACAGAAGGGAATGAAGGAGAAATGTGGAGAAGAAAGGCAATGAAATGAAGAGAACACTTCCGTCTTTGCTCTGAGTCCTACCTGGCTGGTTGAGAGATTGAAGTGCATTGCAACAGCATACGCTGTGTCCATGAACAGTTCAGGTATGCTCACTAGGTCCTCAATAGCTTGAAGCTTCAAGCCTAAGAGGTGGCGGTCTATTGCATTGCCCCTTATTGCCTGGAAGGAAGGAAGAGTAGATGAAAGCCTGTCCAGCGGGCAAGTGAGCAAAACTATCCATTTCTGTGGGTTAAGGATAGAGGCACTTTAAAAAAAACTCTAAATGTTTGAAGTTGAAAGGAATCTAGATCTTAACTTTAGGACCAATAGTCAGTCATGTTTGTAAGGACTGTGAAATTAAACACGCAGTGGAACCAACCTTACAGTTCCTGCCTAGGGGCTCCCTCTGTTTTAAGGGGTCCTCATTCAACTTAGGTGTATATCAGCAACAGTGACAGTGAGAACTGAAGCTATTATATTTGACTCTGTCCTTCAGGTCAGTCACAAGGGAGAGAAAGCATTCAGTCTGTGGCCCAGAGCACTGTCAGATCAGAGTCAGACCTGTGCAACAGCGTTAATGGTCACATCGCTATGTTAGCAGAGAAGGCTCTTAAGGTCTCATCTTTCACCAGGACCCTCATTTGCTCTGTAAAACCCCAATTCTGTCTG
Source organism: Mesitornis unicolor (assembly GCF_000695765.1). Taxonomy (NCBI): domain Eukaryota; kingdom Metazoa; phylum Chordata; class Aves; order Mesitornithiformes; family Mesitornithidae; genus Mesitornis; species Mesitornis unicolor. The sequence goes on from NW_010195628.1 coordinate 20,213, forward strand.
TGTAGAGGACACTCACCATATCAGTGTATTCCCTGTGGGCCTGGGTAGCTCTCCTCAGCAAGTCTGCTTTCTCTTGGTCCTGAGAACACACAGATCTGTAAGTTTTTCTGCAGAATGGAAAACTTCACTTTGGCTGTTCCTCTAGGATGGAAGGTATTTCTGCCTTGTGTGTCTATCCCAGACTAATTTTTAGATTTGCTAGATTTAATGTTTAAACTTCATTCTGAATGGACTTCTCCATCCATCAGTAGCAGAACTTAGTCTAAACTGAGTAGCTAAACAGATTTTTTTGAAGGGAGATACTACTTTTTGGTGAGATTAGAAATGTCCACATGCGAAAGGGAAGCCAAATGAAACCTAAGGTATATAACGATATACTCCAAGCTATGTTTTAGCTCAGCTTCATGTTGGGTGCAGCTCTGCTTAGCTGAAACCAGCTGACACAGGGTTAGCCAAATAAGCAGCTTTTCTCTTTCTGGAGTGGAGTTCTTTTACTCCACTTCTTTGAGATCCTCACCGATTTGTTGGGGTTGTCCATTGATTGCACAAAGTTCAGAGAGTCTATAGAAGCGGAGCGGATGGTGTCTGTGCGGCCCAGGCGGAACATCCTTAGTGATGCGCTCTCATACGTGGCACAGGCGTGGCCGTACATCCTGGAGGATGGAGAAGAAAAGAAGAAAGTCACAGAAGTGAGTTTGTCCTGAGAGGAATGGCTTCTTGTGAAGCAGAAGGACTAGGGGGAATGGGAAGACTTATATGAGTGAGTCCCATTGACAGCTGACCTCTGATGCTTCCTTACTACGACTTTACACACAGAGGGGTTAAGCTACCTACTGGTGGTCTTACCTGTAATATGCTAGCTGCAAGGCCAGCTGGATAAAAGCATCAGGACTTATCTTCTCTGCCTTGGGGAAGGCTTTCCCAAATTGATGAAACACCATGACTTTGACATCCAGGTCTTCAACCATTCTGTAAGGAAAGAAAGAGGAAATGTTTCATTCTTTGCCTGTTGCTTTTTCTTGCAGCATAAAAGTATGGACTTTGCTTTCAGGCTCAGAGAACAGGCAGTTTGGATTTGATCTGCACAGGAACAGAGAGAGCTCAGTCACTTGTTTGGCCAGCACTGCAGAGATGAGCTTTTTTGGCTACTAGTGAAAATCTTCACCAGGTTAGATGGCGGGGTGTGTGTGCTCTAGTATCCTTTGTTAGGTCCTCGCCCTTTCTCAGCGAAGTGGGATGGATCAGCAGTTAGCCCCTTCTGTCACCTCTGACTTGATTCCTGGCAGGTGGCTTTAGTGTGCTTCTTGGTTAGGTTCAATGTTGCTGACCCAAGAGGTCACTGGGAAAACTCCCTGGCCACAGTGGGGGAAGCCTCACTGATATATTCCAAAGGGGGACATGAATTACACCTGTCCACTGCTTCAAACTTACATGTTGAGGTTCTGCTTTGCCTTCTCTATGTCATTCTTGATTTCTGGGGTGATGTTAAATCGCAGCTTTTTGGGCATTGGCAGAGGAATCATGGGCGATCTTACCAGCTCAGGTTTCTTCCTGCATAGAGAAATGATGATGTTTAACCAGACCTTTAACATGAGGTTCAGCTAAGCACAACAAAAGCCTGGGTAGAATTGCACAACAGATCTTCCCTAACACCTTGTGACACTGGTCACAGGCTGAAAAATTCTTCATAGTGCCATTACAGTGCTGAAGGGTATGAATGAAATACTTTCTGCACCTTCTGCCCAAACGAAACGCCTCTCCCAGGCAAAAGTCCTGTAAACTCTGAACAGTGCAACTCCCTGAGAATGGAAGCAAAACTTATCAGAGGAGCTTGGACACTCAATTCTCCTTAGGAGTACAATACCTGCAATACCTAATTAGGTAACACCACCCTTCCTCCAGAACAAATTCCTAGGAACAGAGCTGTGAGGAGGCACGTTCTTGGGGAGAAGACCTTGGTTTAAGACCTATCTCCAAAACTGAGGAAAAGCAGAGGAGGCAGGACTCACGTGTACTCCACAATGTGATCTAGAAGAGCAACAATAGGTGGACCTTCTGCGGGAGCATGTTCATATACAAGACCACAGGAGCCATCCTCGGCAATGATGAACTAGGAGAGAAGCATGAGAGGACAGTGTTAAGACAGACATCAAGAGTGTGAAGCAGGGGCTATCCAGAGAGATCTTTGCATCTCATTGCATCAGAATGGACAGTGATCCTGTCCTTGCACACTGGAAAGGTAACAAAGGTCTCATGTAGCACATCAGCAATGGAAGGCTTTCAGCAGGCCTAGAAGACCTGATAGAACTGTTAAAGTTCTGCAAAATTAACTGGATAAGAGTGTTCCTGATATATGGGTGTGCTCAGTGTCCTGGCAGTACAGAGTGGTTCAGTGGGTCTGATTTACACATAATACAGGAATAATATCCCAATGTGCTGTCTTACCCTTACTTTTCAATTAGCTGGAACATCTAAGCTTTATGTCATCAACAAAGAGTTCCAAATAGGAACAGAACAGCTGAAAACACTACAAAGAGCTCAGCAGATATGAGACGAATATTTTAAGGCACTGTTGCTACTATCCACAAGCCAGGATATACCAACTAATGAAGGAGAAGCTTGAATAGCAGCTGTTGTTGAAGGCTCTTGACAAGTCTGAATGGAGAAGAGATCAGAGGGATGCCGTAGGATGGCAGCTGATGTTTGAAAAAGCAAAACAAAAAAGCCATTGGGCACCTTCTGGCAGAAACAGGAAAAGTGACAAGCCTAGGGGAGATTCAAGGAACAGACCTCCCTGTGTTTGCGCTGCCTCCAAGCAGACGAGGAATTGTTCACCGCAGGCAGAAAATTGATTTACAAGGAACACAAAGAGCTGCTACACTGAATAAGCGTGGGCAGAGGCAGTAAAAGAAACAAAAGTCCCTGAGGCAGCAAGGAGTGCCTGTGGTAGCTGCAAGGGAAACCACAGAATCTCATGCTGTCAGCCACCACACCTTGTCTCCTCTGTTTCTGCACTCTCTTGATCTGAGGAAAACTTTCCTGCAAAAGGTTTCTGGGATTTCTTGGACCTTCATAGTCTCAGAAAAAAGCACGTCCTCCAGACCCATGTCTTCAGTATCTTTAGACCATCGGCACTTACTTGAAGGGTTTTGTCAAACCATCGGTTCCCACTGTTCCAGCGACTGCCTCCACCATGCAGCATCTGAGCAGCCACATGGTTCTTGTAGATGTCGTCAGACACCCGTGGCATCGGCGCATCAAGGCAGACAGTGCAAATGCTTTTCTCAATCGTTCGCACAGATTCCTTGTTGGTCTTATCTGGGAGAGAAACAAATGGCACATAAGGAAGGGGAGTTGAAAAACTTCCATTTTAATTGGAGGGAGAGTGAAATTTGAAAGAGCAGGTTTGAAGGACCCAGTGTTGGATGCCCATTGTGCCCCAATGCAATACTGGTGATTTAGGGGTATAGACAGTTATTAAAATCATAGCCAGATGGCTTGTTACAGATGTTCACATATTGCATCCACTCTCCCTTTTAAAATTGTTTTTATGTTCCACCCATTTGCAAGGCAAAAAACTCTAGGATTTCAGGTCTTAACAAACCAAGCTTCAGACTTTACCCATGTACCTTTCAAAACAGAAATAACAATACTTTGCAGTGAAATCAAGTTGCTGCTTTGGGGTGGAAAGCTCCCATTATCTGTACAGAACAAGCTTCCAAAGGAAAGAATTGAGCAGAGCATGGCAGTGAGGTTGTGGTAGTTCAAGCATTTGCGGTGTTTGTCAGCACTTGAGTGTCGGGGACTCTACAGACCTTTCAGAAGGTTGTTGTAGGCTTTTGCCCAGCTGTTTCGGTGGTTGGTGGTGAGGATGCCAATAGGTTCTTTGTTTGTTTGAAGGGAGGTATTCCAGATCTTCTCCAGCTGAATGAAGAGCTGGTCTGTGGTAAGGGGACTTCCATCACTGTTGTAAACATCCAGCTCAAAGAACTGAAAGTGAGAAGAGCAGACAAGGACAGAGACAGAACATGAGAGAATATCTTTATCATCCAGCCCCAGAAACAGGGAATAGCCACTTTGAAGAAGTAAGACCTGACCTAAGAACTCGGCTTGTAAGCAGACCTTTGAAAGATGCTGAGAATTGAGAAACCCAAGTCCAACTTGAGCATAAATACAGTCCAGGTTTTAAGAAGCTCAGAAACTGCCAAATGATGCCCAATGAGGGCCAAAACACGTGAGGAATTCCTATTTCTAAGAATCAGCTGCAGTGGTAGGATTTGTTATCTAATTTCCATTTGCAGTTTTGTTTGAGAAGCAGGAATTGCAGGGATGAGAAACAGAGGAAGAGAGTTCAGGAGCTGCCATACCTGGAAGTTGTGAACCACTGTGATGTGCCTGGACTGCTTTTTGCCTTTGGCGTAGTTGACAATGGAGTCCCGCTTGGGCCCAGGAATGCGGCAGGATGAGAGGATCTGGTAGTACTGGTTCATGCAGAGGGGCTTCCCACCCATGTACTCCACTGGGAGGGTCTCACTGGAGACACAGCAAGGAAGGGGGAGAGAAAACAGATCAGTGAGGAGGCCTGCATTCCCCACACAAGGCAGGCACAGGCTCAGCCGTGCAGCTGCTGTCACTCACTCTAGCAAGACCTAAATGTGTTGGTGCTGGCAGTATAAAAAAGGGACCATCCTTCCCCTTCCTGCCAGCTTTCTTAGTAGGGGCTACAAAAGAGTCTGTTTGCTGGCCTTTCATTTGGGATGGGGAAAAACACTATCCTCTGTGTAACACCAGAGAAATAGATCTCTGGACCTGCTACATAGCTTAGCACACACCATGCTGTCTGCAGAGAAGAATCCAGGTGACAGTATACTGGGATATGTATTGTTTCCAGTGAAATGGCAGGAAGAGGTCTTCGGCTATGATTCCAAGTGGTGAGTGACTGATGTGTATCTGTGACACATAAACTAGACTGGGACTCAGTTGATCACTTCAGCAGTCGTGTTTCAACTGCCCTTCTCACAGCTGGCCCTGAGCCTTGTCTGAATTTGGATGTAAAGGTGATGTTGGTAAACATACTTTTGGAACATAAATAGGGTGTGTTCAGCACAGTTTTGTTGGTGATCAGAAGGGTAGGGTGGAACAAGTTTGTCTAGAGCTCATCCTGTCTAGCTGGGAGATGAGAAACACCAGAAACCCAAAACAAGAGAAACATTCCCGCTGCCTGAGCTGTAACTTGTTCTGTGGGCAAACACAAGTATGTAGCTCCACAGGACTGCCAGTCAGGCTCGCTCCCTCTAAGCACATACATGTGCCAATGTGATATTAAGGTAAACAATGAAAATTAAGAATGAAAAGTAAATTTGCTTTTTTTTACAGTGGCAGTGATCTTAGCAGTGAGCTGTGATGCTGATGACAATATCTCTTTTCAAATATGTGCTGTCTTCTTTTGCCTTTCTGTTTGGAAGGGAAACTTCTTGACTAAGCTCAGCCTCTTATGACAGCAAGGAACATGTGAGAAGTCAGGAGGGTCGCTAACTCACTTGTCAATCATCATCTTGAAATCCAGGATACCCTCAATCAGCTTGGCAGCAAACCTGGAAAAATACCAAATGTAACAAGTTGAGATTCGAACACAGAACATCTGGGGCTGAGGAAGGCTACCAGAGCTGCTCTCTGCTCCTTAGAAAGGTCAGTCTTTCTGCCAAGCCCTTGCTGTGCCCATCTCTGGTTAGCTGATACAGATGCTCTGGGGTTGTGATTTGAGATTGCTGGACAGTCATACCATGTGGCACTATTTATTTATCTTGCTGTATAACCAAGGACCTCTGGACAACTTTCAAGAAAGCAAACTTCAGTCCAGATGCATAAATGACCCTCTAACAGCAGCGGTTTTTACTGATGTGTTGTGATTTTGTCACATCCTAGTTCTGAGTCTTAGCCTTAATACAGCACTGAGGAAAGGGAATTTCTTCCCTTCCCTGGCCAGGGGCCACCTCTGAGTTTCAAGCCAAGATGTGGCTGTATCTCCCTGCATCCAAGGCTCACCAATGCTGACTTAGTTCCTACCCAATGAATGTTTGGCTGCTAATGCAGTTCTTAAGAGCATTCCTCTGGCACTGAAGCATTTGAAACAAATGCAGGCACGCTGCGTGCTGACACTGAGGTGTTGCGTTTACCAGGCTCAACATAAACACTGCCAGTGCCAAGTCCCAGCAGGGAGGGAGGCTGTGACAAGCTACATCAAACTGCTTAGTTTTGGAGTGACAAGTTGGCCTACTCTGACCTGGGAGCTCCCACCCACACATGGGAGGAAAGAGGCAGGAGGTCACTGTGACAAGAGGTTGCAGTCAGCTGAGCTTCAAAGGCTTTAAATCAGTGCGAGCATTTGGCATTTGCAGGCAGTGTCATCTAGATTGGCTCAGCCTACCCATCCCCAGTAAAGATCAAAGGATGCAACACCAAGAACCTAAGAGTTCTTAAACAAATAAGACATCCTGCAAAGTAACTTTCAATGAAAATCTCTCAGCCTTATTGCAAAACCTGAGGAAGTAAAACAGCTGGGGAACAACAGTGAGCGAGCCTGTGTTCCCTTCCAGAGAGCAAACAGACACAGGGCTTGAGGGGAAGATGGGGGAGAGGTTGGCTGACTTGTTCCCAGCCAGCAGTTTTGCCAGATTAAGGAATGGAGAACTCCACTTTCAAAACCTGCCTTCTGCTTTCTGAAGCTTTAGTCTCAAGCTACGCTGTCAAACGTCTTTCTGCAGCCACAGACTACACAAACACACACGTAAATTGTACTTTATGTGGGAGCCCAGATTTTCATGCAGCTGCTCTGTTCCACTGGTTGGGGCACTGGTAGTGCTCCAGATCTTATCTGGAAAAGGTATCTTAGTTGGATAACTTAAGAGTGAATAATATAAGACCTTTCAAAGATGTTTAGTTGTGCACTGCCCTGATAAGGCTCACCCTCTGCACCCCTGCTGAGCTGTAGCCAAGGGAGTGGAGGGGAGGATTTGTTCTCCCACACTGGTATTTTTGATCTGCCAGAGCAGCGACGACTGGAAACTGTGGCGAAGGTAACCCTGCATAAAGGTCAAGGCTAAAGTTTTGCAGGTGGATTTAATGTACTTGTAGTGGTGGTTACAAATTAAAGGGAGCCCACAAGAAAGAGAGGACATGGCAGGGTTTGACTGCAAGGAAAAGCTGGGGGTAGAATGAAGCTGGTGACTGTTAAGTTTTCCAAACCATAAATCCAGAAGTGAAATGACACAATGAGGGACAGTCCCTGCAGGAACAGACTGACTGACAGTCCCTACAGCAGGTTCCCCCATCTCTTTAAAATAGCAAACTCCAGAGGCATTTCAGGTTGATCTCTCTTATGTGCCTGGGCTAGTTTTTATGCCTCCTTTAACCGTACACGCACAATCTTAGAGCCTCTTAGTCTTTAGCGTGTCAGATGTATCCTCACGGTGCCTCCAGCCAGGAATGTGGCCTTTTGCAGTAAAGATTTGTGCTAAAGCAAGGACCAAAACCTAGGTTTTTAGTACCAGTTTAGTACCTGAACCACTGGACTCCTTGGTTTTCCCTCTTGATGAAATATTTAGTATGGTGCAACCAGGAGTCTCCTTACAGCCTGGCAGCCTTTTCTTATCTGTACAGCACAGCACAGGCACAGCCTGCTATCAAACTGGGGGTCCACAGGCTAATTACTCTCCTAATCAGCCTGAACACCCTCCTCCCTGTCCAGCTCATCCCATCTGAAACCTAGAGGAAGGTAGAAAAGGACTTTACCTGAGCTGACCTTGTCGATCCAGAAAATCCTGCTTGGGTAAAACCACACCTGGGCTGGAGTGGACCACAACTGGCAAGCGATACTCCAGGTAAGCTGTCTTCAGCCACCAGTCTGAGAGCTGGGATGAAGAAAGGCAACACGCAGCCATGGCATCTGCTGCTCTTTGACACAAGCCCAGCTTAATGCTCTCAGCATCCTGCCCCCAGTTCTGTCCCACACTTTGCACTTTTTATGCTTTGCATAAGGAAGGGTAGAGGGGGATTTGAGCCAAGGCAGCCTCAGTGGGGGCTCTTGGTGCAGGGCTCTAGCAGAGGGTTTCCTTCAACTCCTTGGGGCAGCTGTGTGATGCTGGCAGGGCAGAGGCTTCAGCAGCCACAGACAGGGTCAGTGACTCCCTGTTCTGCCATAAGTCTCTGCTCACCCAAGTCCTGGTGAGGAGCTCGCACAGCTCAGGGAGGTCAGCAGCAAAGTGGTCATGAGCGTGGTGCCATAAAAACACAGCTGGCTGTGGATACAGCTGGGACATTGGAGATCTCCACCCTCCCTAACCAGAGCCTGGGGCCAGAGTCCCGACCTACCCAGTTCTCCGTTTTCTTGGCTCTCCTCTCCAGGCCTTTCTGCAGCCTCTCCCCAACGCCTCCTGGCTTGCGGAACTCAGCCACCAGCTCCTGCGTGTGGTTCAGCTCCTCCTCGCTGATGATGGGCTGCAGAGCCTGCAGGTAGCGGTCCAGGGTTTGCTGGAGCGGCGGCACGGGGAGATGGGGCAACGCTTCCTGGTGAAGTTGGAATCTGCCTGGGATCTTGACTAAAGCTGTTGGCTTCAGCAGGCCGGAGGGCCTGGCCTGCAAAGCACAGAGCAAATGTCGAGACAAAACTTCCCCCCCAAAGTTCACAAGGTAGCAAATAACCTGGATCTGGAAGTCTCCATCCCAACCTTGGAGGGCACAGAAAACGTCTCTGTGTGGGAGCAGAGCTCACAAAGCTCAAATGCAAGGCGCAGCTTTATTGACTGCACACTAGAGATGGTTGCAGGCCATCCAGAGAAGGTGCAAAAGAAAACTTGATCTCCCAAGGTACTGACACTCGGCTCAGCAGAGAAATGCCGCCAGGACAATGCTACATCTCCCAAGCTCTGGGCACTTTCCAGCAGAGAGTCTCCATGAATCTGGCAAAGTCAAACCCTTCTGTCCCATGGTAAGTGGGAAGAAAGTAAGTTGTGAAAGTCTTCATCTTAGGTACTGGCAGACACTGTTTAATTTCATCTTAGAACAGTGTAAGGCTAGAAAGTTAAGCAGAACCCTTGTGCCAAACCCAGCTACCCTTTGGGCTTTGGGGAGGCAGAATTTAGGTAAGTTAGGGCAGGATTAAAACGCCTTTTCTCTGACTGGACGGGGATGGTGCATCACCTGCGATGCTCAGGGAAGGACTTAAATTTGAGAAGAAACTTCTTCTCAGTGAGGGTGACAGAGCACTGGAACAGGCTGCCCAGAGAGGTTGTGGAGTCTCCTTCTCTGGAGACATTCAAAACCCGCCTGGACGCCTTCCTGTGCAACCTCATCTGGGTGTTCCTGCTCCGGCAGGGGGATTGGACTGGATGAGCTTTGGAGGTCCCTTCCAATCCCTAACGTTCTGTGATTCTGTGATTCTGTGACTGGCTGTGATGTGTAGGCCTTGGGACACTGCTCCTGTATGCTGGTAAACCTCCTAGTTACTTGAGGACCCAGCTATACGAAGAGAACCAGTTGTACCAGTATGGGACTGGACAAATTACAGGAGCCTTTGGCGAGGGAACAGGGAGAGCTGTTGAGGAAATTGTGGGTGATGCCAACAGGCTCCTGGGATCTGATGGGGTCACGTGGGAGTCAAAGCCTTAGAAAGCACTGCACCGTTTCCCTGGGCGGAGAAATGAAACGGAGCAAACCCAACTGCTAACCAGGAACTTGCCACTTTTTCCCCAGAAGAATAACAACATCCTCTTGGGTGAACAGGGTTGGACATCTTTCTGCTTGGAGATTTTTAAATCGTACTCCAAAGGTTTTCAGTTCCCTCTGCTCCTCCCCCTCTATTGGATCTACTGAATCAGATGCTCTTGTACAGGACTCTGGACTTTGATGCTGAGGATGCAAGGCCAGTGAGAACATGCCCTTTGATTTCCAAGGCAATGAGAACAACGAGCTGTCCCCCCACCTCCTCCCAGCAGTTAAGCACCGAGAGAAAGAAAGAAAAAGCTAAATCTGCAAGGTGACAAAGCCTCCGTGCAGTGCTGAGCCTCCGGAGAAAATGCTCTACGCTTTTTGTAGGACCTGGCAAGGACTACGGGATCAAGGTTCGGAGAAGGAACGTTAAAAACAAGACAAGGGGGAATTACTGAAGCATGAAGGAAGAGTGGGGCTGGGAAGAAACACAGGGTGTTAATCATGGCAGTGTGGGCAATACCGTACCTTCTCTGCTTGCTTCTGCTTCCTATCCATGGCTGGTAGGACAGAAAAGATCGTAAACCTCTCCCTCGGCCTGTCTCGGTTTCCTCTTCCACCTGACAATGTGCTGCCCGTGCAGGGCGTCACCTTATTAGCAAGTGGCCACATGACTGCCCTGATCAGAGGGCTCAAGGCCAGGCACAGGCCCAGGAGAGGAGGGGGGTGATCGGGCCACCAGGTTGCGTCAACTGCCATGAAGGTGCCTTTCTGGGAAGCCCTCCCATGGCCAGGGTCAGCCCTGCATCGCCTGGTTGGTGTTGTCTGATCAATACTGCGTGGGCAGAGTCTCTGACCGATGGCTCTGGGCTTCCAGCCCTGGCAGAAGTGAAGGTGCTGGGGACATCATTCCCTCAGCCCTTGCCTGGACTGTGAAACTACAGCAGCCATTGAGAGAAGGCAGGAGAGACCTCAATTTATGTGCTGCAAGCAGTTGACGCTGTGGGCTGTCACCAGATGGGACAAGCTGCTGGAGGGAGGACTATGCAGGTGATGGGGGATTTAGTCCCTTTCAGGTAAAGGTGGCCAGAGGGTGTCGGGTGAGGACAGCTCTCCAGCAGGACCTGGACAGTGACCCAGCATCCCAGTAGGTGATTGGATTGGTTGGAGATGGGAGCAAGTTCAGTTTGGAGCTAAAGACGGTATCTTAACTGCCCTCGCACCCCACGCATGTGTGGTTGTTATTGCAAGCTGAGACTCTGGGGAGTTCTGGGTTGTCAACACTCTTAAAAAAAAGACAAGCAGAGTCTTCTACACAGCTAAGATCAAGTACAATGATTCCAAACAAACAGTTTCAGATTTTGCCTGGGGTAACAGTGAAAATCCCAAACGTAATTAATTGAAAACGCTGTATGGTAAAACATGGAGTGGATTTGTATCTTTCCTCTTTTATGTCCTCTGCCTGTTTGGTTTGAGGTCAAACTCAAGCATTTCGTGGGAGTAGGAATAGCGATCGCAGCTGAACAGTGGAGGCAGCTGGCAGTGAACAGAGCGAACAGTCCACCTTTCCCCACAAGCAACAGGGAAAACGAACACCAGCGGAGCGCAGGGTGTGCAGACTTGGCCAGCTCACGGGCTGGCATTGCTCCCGAGCCACGTTCCAGCGCGGCAAGTGACCTTTTGAGAGCCTGCAGAGCTGGTGGGAAATCCACCTGCGGGCTGGGGCTGGGGGGCAGGAGGCATTTCAGAGCAGTGTCTGATTCCCAGCACGGCTGGAATGTATAGTGTCAGATGGCAGAGGTTTGTCTTTTTGTCTTATTTTTAAATTAGAAGCTGGAGACCCCCTCTAGCCCAGAGACAACCAGTCCTGCCCGGCCCCTTGGAAAGTGTCTCCAGGAGCAAATCCCTCACGTAGCTGCTGCTCTGCCTCCTCCTCCTCCCTGGGATCTGTCAGCGTTCGCAGTAAACAGTTGCTAGGACCAAGTGTGAGCCTGACAGCTCTGCCGCCTGTGCAGCCTTCCCCTGGCGTGCAGGTTAAAGGCACGTTTTAAAAGCGAAGCCTGC
>NW_010195629.1:0-24909 GCF_000695765.1 Mesitornis unicolor
CCGGCCCAGCCCTAAACCACGACACCCACTATAGCAGCTGAGTATAACTCCGTGTACATAAAACTGTTATTAACACTGGGTTTTGTTATAATTATTTTATTAAAAATATTCCTATTTCAAACTAAAGGTCTTCTTTCCTTTTCCTGATTCCCTTCCCCAGGGGGAGAGGAGTCATTGGGTGACAGAACAACTGTTTGAACCACAACATTGCTTTATAAGAGAGTTATTCCATGCTAGTCTCCATTACAAACATGCTTTTAGGAGGTCTCAAGCTTTTAGTCCAAAGCCAGAGAGTGTTGCCCCAGTGGTGCCAAGGAAGCTTGCTTAAGCATCACAGAAAATGGATGTAAATTATTTCTTTGCCATAAATGTCCAGTGAGAAGTGCTCAGAGCATGTCTATGACGGAGGAGAATGGATGAAAAAAAACCACCCGTGAGTATAATTCTGAATTCTGTAGGAGTTGTCTGTTTGACTTGCTGTTTCAAAACATCTGCTTAGTTGGTTCCTGAACAGGTTAAAACATAGTGAAAAGCGGTTGCTGCTCTTCAAATAATAGCCATTTCTCCAAAAAGCAAAGGCATGAGATCATTAGGTGTCTTTATACTCCGTTTTCAGCAGTAGATCTGTTTTCATGGAAGAGTAAACCATCTTACAGTGGAGTGAGACTGCACAGTTAAAAATGAAATTCCTAATGAAGCTCTGCTTGGCAGTTCACATAACAGGAACCTGTTGAGACCTTCATGTTCAGCAGGTTCGGATGTTTCTGTTTGCAGCTGTGCTGATGACCATGCTCTTTCTAGGAGCTGCAGTTCTTCAGAAAAGATTATAATCTTGCACAGAATTTTGATGTTTCAAAATGAAGTTTTAATTAAACAGGAAGTGAAACCATAGGAAAACAGCACAAAATGAAAACTAAAACTAAAAAATTGCCCATCAGAAGTGGCAAGCTAAGAATGTGTTTTTCCTGAAACCTAAATTTAGAGTTGCTTTCATGTCATTAATCAAGTTTAAGAATGACTTTTTTTTCCCCCAGACTGAATATTGAAGCAATATTTGTGTTGAACCTATAAATATCACTTGAATATTCCTCACCAGTTATCTGAAATGTTTGCTAAGAATTGTCACCTTCCTGTGGGGGGCAAAAAAACCCCAACAACAAAAACAAATAAACAAACAATAGTCAAGAATAGTCCCTTTTGAGAGGAGGATTACCTATGCATAGTTTTTTGCTGTCCCAAGTTTGGAGATAACCAAAGAAGTCCAGCAGAGAAAAATGTCTTGCTGACATGTTGTGTGGCACACCAGATTAAAATATAAATTTCATCTTATCTTCTAAAACAGACAAATGACATGGAAGAGTGTTTCTTCATTGACTTCTTGCTTCATGAAGCAGAAAGACAAAACTCTAATTGATTCAGCTCTGAGAAGTCCTTTCTGATAAGGAAGACCCTAGGGATTATTCTGGGTCTGCTGATGTTCAGGTTACTTTGAGCGTCCTTATGATGACTCCATCAGAGGAACGTTGCTGTAAGCCCGGGGAACAGCAGTCATGGCAGCCCATGCAGCTTTACTGTGTATTGCTGTAGTGGCTGTGGGCCATGGGAGAGATGCTCTGAATCACAGAATCACAGAATGTTAGGAGCTGGAAGGGACCTTGAAAGATCATCCAGTCCAACCCCTCTGGCAGAGCAGGATCACCTAGACTAGGTCACACAGGAACGCGTCCAGGAGGGTTTTGAATGTCTCCAGAGAAGGAGACTCCACAACCTCACTGGGCAGCCTGTTCCAGTGCTCTGTCACCCTCACATTAAAGAAGTTTTTCCTCATGTTCAGATTGAACCTCCTATGCTCCAGCTTGCACCCATTGCCCCTTGTCCTATCATTGGCTATCACTGAGAAGAGTCTGGCTCCTTCCTCCTGACACTCACCCTTTACGAATTTATAAACATTAATAAGGTCATCCATCAGTCTCTTCTTCTCCAAGCTAAAGAGAACCAACTCCCTCAGCTGCTCCTCATAAGGGAGATGCTCCACTCTCTCAATCATCTTTGTGGCTCTGCGCTGGACTCTTTCAAGCAATTCCCTGTCCTTCTTGAACTGAGGGGCCCAGAACTGGACACAAAATCTCTGCATACAGCTTCCTACTGAAATTACTATCTAAAGCAGACTTTAAAGAAAGAAGGAAATTTTGAGACTCTACACTTGCTTTATTCCACTTTGAAAATATTGACCTAGGCTAACACTGTGTGGTCAAGTAAAGAAAGAGTTAAAATATGCTGATCTGGAATGTGGTGAGGAGAAATACCTACCTGTTTTCAGGACATGGTTTAGTGGGCATGGTGGTGTTAGCTTTACAGTTTGACTTGATGATCTTGAAGGTCTTTTCCAACCTTAATGATTCTGTGATTCTGTTATGAACCAACAAATTAATTCACGGCTATCCTTTTCAAACCAGTCTAGATCAATAGCTAAAGTAATTATTTAGGTAAACTGTTAAAATAAATAGTTAGAAATTGCATATGAATAGTTATGTAAGTTACGTGGATTTACTTGTAAGCAAAGGTGGTGGACACAGCACATGATTACTGCAATGGTTGATACAGTGTGATATGATTCGTTATAGAAATGCGTATTTGAGAAATATCTGCAGACTTCAGTCAGTAAAAGCAGATACAAGTGATGTTGTAAGAATTCTCTTAAAGCTCGTGTTTAGCATGCATAGTTCTGACTGCCAGACAATATTATCACTTGCTGGTAATGTCAGTCAAAGGCTACCTTAGTTTGCAGCTGTGGTATATCTTTCTCCTGAAGAGAAGAGTGCTGCTGGGGAAACCAACATCATCTTGGAAGAGAAAAGAAACTAGATCAGCAGAGCAACAAATAGGCTTTGAACTTCGTAAACGGAAGTATTTTTGCATAAAGGCATTGCTACCAATCCTATCCCTAGCTTACAAATAGATTATTTGAAAAAAAATAGACTGTTTGTTGTAGTAGTTTACCAAGCTAGGAATTTCTAAGTTTACTGTATATGTAATAAACTTTTTAAATCCAAAACGTTTTGTAAAATAGGGGCTCAGCAGTGACCTTAGAAAATAAAGGTAGTTCCTTTGGTTCAGGAGAAGTGTGGTTTGCAAAAGTGGTCTGTCTGCATCATTAGAACAAACAGTGACCCCTGAGGAAAAGCATCTGATTTGAAGTGAGTTTATCTATTTACTTGCTGTGGTGTGATAAACTGTATTATCTTTCCAATGTGTACTGTAAATACCTTGGGAGAGATGTGTTGTATTTGCATATATTAAGGTTTTATCTCACTGACATTTGATAAATAATAATAACCTCATGATCTTCAGTGGAAGCAAGTAGTTTCATCCTGGGAACAGCTGAGTATCCTATACTCATCAAGAGTAATTACTAGCTAACTCTTAAGCCAACAGTATTGGAGAAACTGCTACTTCCAGTGGATTATTTCAGAATTTAGTATGCAGCGCTCTCCACAGACTTACGCTGTTGTAAAGTAAGGCACTTATTTCTCAGAGAAGTTATCTATATTGATTTGCTTTGTCTTAGAAGGAACTTGGAAGACTGTGTTGTCTGATGCATAATTAACATCTGAAAGTAAAGGTCACTTGAAAGCTTTAGCATTTAACAGGTAATGCTGGCATGCATTTGAGTAATATTTTATTTCATCTCTTAATACAAGTATTTTTAAAATCTAAACCATGGCTTTCATGTACATAATAGAGCTGGCAGCTGTTCAGTCTACTATTATACAACTTTTCACATAGCCACATGTATTCCCTTGACAGCTGAATACTTCTAGCACAAGTTGTACATTTTTCATAGAAAATGTGACACATCTTCCAGTTTCATTAAGTTTGTCTTAAAGGGTACTTAACTGTTAGAGTTTTCACTGGATTTTCAGATGTTGCTCCAACTTTCTGCTGCTCTGTTTTATACTGTCTTATCTTTGGCCAAAAGAAAGGAAGAGGTGCAAAGGAGAGAAGACCTGAACTGCTTGGTAGGTGTCTTTGAGACAGTACGGGAAAGTTTTACATTGAGTAGTGTATTACCAGGTTATCTTTGGAGAGCTTCTCTGAGACCCAGGAAAACAAATTGGGAATCCAGAGGCTCCAGATGATCCTGTGAGCAAAATAAGTCAGAGCACGATCATACATGTCTAAATGTGATTTAGTTGAGTTTATAACAAGGAAACTTAAAAGGCAACATTGAGTACATGTTTACATGTATCCTTGAAGAAAGACTCACTTGAGAGAAGAAAGAGCACTCTCAACTGTTTAACCATTAGTTTTCCTGACCCTGAGCAGAGCTCTCACCTGTGCTTAAGCCCAGCAGCAGGGGTGAGGTTCTCATGCAGGTAGGTGGTGTGGTGCTCCTCTGCTTTAGAGACAGACTGCAAATTTCTGCTTTTGTCTCTAGACATTAATTTAAGCAGTGGAGAAATGCTGTAGTTACAGAGACCCCAGCCTGTGTGATGGCTGGGTTTTAGGTGGAGGCCAGAGATGGAAATATTTGCCGTTTTCCTCAGTCTCTGACTCCAGGTAACGTGGAGTTGTCTGATAGCCGTGCTGTCAAGGCCAAGTGTTCAGACATGGGACTGAGTTGTGACATTTCTGCTCGTTTCCATGTGTGCTCTTAGCCCAGGGGAAGTGCAAAGGAAGCTGGTTGAATAAGGGTGTCTCAGCAGAGCTGCCTTACCTTGCATTTTCCCTGGTATTAGAGCATGCCCATCAGCTATTCTCAGTGCTCAGAGGAACTGTGATAACTTGGTTGGCATGTCTGAGCCCTCAAATGTCACCTCTGGAAAAGATAGGAGAAAAATATATTTTGCATGTGTAGTGAAGCACAGATATATTCATGTTCTATGCTGTAACTTTGCAATGTAATTTCTGTTTTAACAGGAATAAAGGAGGAATGTTAAGAAACCACTGGGTTTACTTTGTAATAGTTAGGTTTTAAAAGTGTAAAATTTTAAAAATCCTGACTTTTCTAAAGACTGTTTGTAACATTTTCCATGAAGTCTAGATGCCGTTATGTAGAAACTGTGTGGTATGCCCTGTAAGAGATGACTTGGAGCTGCTAACATATATCCTGTCTGCATGCAAAACCTGAGTTCTTAGTAATGCTTTCAGAAAAGACAATTCAACCTGTATGTTTGCAAAAGGCTGTTCTGAGGTGCAGGAGGAAAGGGAACCCAATTGAATTATACGTTAATTTTTCTTGGTTTCCTCTTGCCGTGTTGTGCTACTGCAAGATATCTAAGGACAACAGGGACCAGATAATTATTTATTTTGCATTCTTTGCAGTGAAACAAATAAGAAAACCTTTTTTAAAATATCAAGTATGTTTACCCAAAATAGTAATTAATTTTTTTGTATGGGATGAGCTGCAGGGCAGTGTCCAAGGAATATCATAGTTACTGTGTATTTGTGCCTGCACTGCAGAGAGAGGAAAGAATTTCTTCAGCTTTAGCTGAAAAATCTGAAGTGATAATTACATCTGTGTGTTTATCAAACATCTGCAAATGTTTCCATTTTGGTGAATGAAGTAGTTTGTACAACTGGTTGTTTGTAATCATCCCTCTGAATCAGTGTAATGAAGAGCTCAGATTTTGAGAGTGTAAGAAAGCAGTTTGCTGTTGTGGAACTAATCCCAGTTACATGCTGCCTGACAAAATGTCAACCAAAAGGCACTTCAGTCCTCCTCTGTCTCTGGGGAAAGGCAGGGGGAATCATCCCACAATCACTCCAGATATTTTTCTCCTTCCTTGAAAGATTCACTTTTGGTATAAGTGAAACTGTGTTTTTGCAATCACGATGTTTGTTATTTTTTCTTAATGTATTTACTAGATAGCCTGACTCTTCATTCCGAACAGGTTTTGAAGCGAAGAAGATCAATGCATTTGAAGAAGAATGATTTGATTGTAATTTTAAGTTACTGAAGTTGCATCTAGATAACGAAATTTGTGTTGAGATTTTCTGTGGAAAGATTTTAGTTTTGAGAATTTTATGGGTAAGTTACAAATAGCCCTTCACTAGAGATTGTATAATGGAACTGCTAAAAAATGAGAAATTATACAAATTCCCCTAATGTATACTTTTTTGTGGGTTTTTTCCCCCACTCTTCTGTAAATTTTCAGAACATTTATTACATGTATACCTCTCAAATGTCTTTCCTCTTCCCTCAGCTGATTTGATTTCCAGCAGTACGAGCTGTTGGGCCCAAAGCTGCCTGTCATCTAGCTGTGATATAAGTGATCCTTTCACAGTAATTTACCAGCATTGTGTCACAACAGAATTGTAAAACTCCTTCTAAAATAAGGGTCAGCAGCTTTCAGTTTTAAGGCAAGGGAGGAATCCAAGGTGTAATCAATGAATTAAGGGAGGTTTTGATTAGTGATGCCAATAGTAATGACAGCATAACACAAAGAGTTACAGTGCTGGTTAGCTGCTGTGTAAATGCCGTCTGGAGTACGTTCCAGTCAAAGGCTTGTGGGGCGTGGGAGGTGAAGCTGGTATGGATTTCTTAAAATGAACCTTGCTGATGCAGGAAGTAAAGGTAGCAAACTCTGGTTCCGAGTCCAGGAAGAGCAGTAAATCATCAGGCACACAAATGGACTTCTCTTGGCTTCCCTCTTGCTCTGTCTGAAAAATCGTGTAAAAGCGGTACTGTAGGGAAGAAATAAAAAAGTATCCCAAAACATTTCATGCTGCACTTTTGTGAATGGATTGAATGGATTTTTTTATGAGGTGCTGTGGAAGGAAACCAAATCACTGTTCAGTGTGTCTTTCATGAAGAGTTAAACTTTCTTCAGAGCCTGTTTTTTCACAAGTGCAAAGTATAGTTGAGGCTATGTAAATACATTAGATCTATTTTCTTATTTAAAGATTTTTTTTTCTTAGTGTAAGATGTTGATGTGTTTTGCCTAAGTATATACAATGCAATTAATATTTCATATTAGGTCTTAAAATATTCAGTAAGATTTAAATAAGGAAATATGCAATAATTAATAATAATTTAAAACCAGTTTCTTCTATATGAGTACTTACCAGCCAAGAATTTGTATAAATACTGAAGTAAAAAAATATTCTACCATTTAAGAACAACTTAGCAAGTTTTAAAAGATTAAAACCACATAGGAGTCCTTCAATTTAAGTATATTCAGCTCGATAGACAACAACTTCAGTTTCCCAGAATAGATAGGTGAATTGAAGTTAATTGCATTTATAGACTTTATATTGCATTTATAAACTTTGATTTTCTATATATTTTGAAAGAGGAGGTATATATGAGGGTGGAAATAAGACTTGATTTTGATAATATTTTCTTCGGCATCATTTAAAGCTGATAGATTTGAGAAACGTAGAGAGAAACATCTGAAGCCGCTCTATGATTATGAGAGTCTCTAAGTTAACTCCTCCATGTGTATTTTGATGCTCTGGGCCTAACTGATTGTCATGAGGAATAGGCTTTGCATTTTCTGCATAGTTAGGCACTTGTTTGCCTCTGGACTTCTGTACTTAACAGCTGAGATGGGGTCTCTCCCTTGTCGAGTGAGCTTTAAGAATAAAAATTTTAAAAAACCATCAGAAGAACATAGCTCTGGTGACCATCTGTTTGTACAGCCTTGAGTTAGCCTGGGATCTGCCTTGGTTCAGGCATGAACTGCAGAAACATTTTGCCTGGGATATGTGGTACAAAAGGCTGTGAGCTGAACATGTGGGTAACCAGCAGCCTGCCCTGACATCCTGCCTGCTTTTTTTTGCCCTTAACTTTGCTGTAGGAGTAAATGGTGCAGTAGAGTCCACAAGAAATGGAAAAACTCTTAATGTATACTTTTAGGTTTAGTAGTAAGTATGTATTCATGTGTATAGCTTAATATAGTTTTTGTAGCTATAAAGTGTGCTCAGTGTGTGCCCGTCCGTGTCTAGCCAGTCTTTGATGCCTGGTTGCATGTGTATTTCTTTTGTTAAAACCCTTGATACAAGTGTAGGTCTCAGTTCTGTGAAATGTTGAGCACCTGCAACTGTGGGAGTCCAGTAGCAGCCAGGAGTTTTTAGCATTCAGGAGGTCAAGCTCTCTGTGGCATGGTATTGTGGTTTCGCTTGGCAAGCAGCTAAACACCATGCAGCAGCTCACTCACTCCCTGGTGGGATCGGGAAGAGAATTGGAAGAGTAAAAGTAAAAGAGGTTGAGATAAGGCAATTTTATAATTAAAATAAACCAAGCTGAAATTAATAATAATAATAATAATAATAACAGCAACAACAACAACAATGACCACAATAACCATGACTGCTATTATATTATTATTGTTGTTGCTGCTGTTGTTATTATTATTGTGGTTATTATTATTATTAGGTTGTAATAAGAATAGTAAGAACAATAATAAATCAAGTTGTGCTCAGCTCACAAACATCGGTTGGTGGCTGTGTGCCAATGAAAATGCGATGGGTAAGCCTCAGGAACAGAAGGAGACCTTGTGGAGATGGCTGCTATCTGAAGAAGAGGGCTCATCCCCAGCAAACCCCCCAATTTATAGTAAGTGTGATATTTGTGGTATGGAATACATTCTAATACATTCTGTTAGCCAGCTTGGATCACAGGCAAGTCACCTGTCCCAGAAAACCCTGGGCTTTCACTTCCTCCCTACCCTCTTGTGCAGAGAGAAGAGGGGAAAAAACCCAAACAAAACTAAGGGTACAGGTACACACAAGATTTGAAAAGCAGTCCTTGAGTTTGTGTAAACGCTATTCCACAAAAAAACCAAAAAATGGTGCACTATCAACATTCTCCTTAGCATGAATTCAAAACAGTTTCATTAGCTTCCATGGGGAAAATAATGCTGTCCCACCTAAAGCTATAATACCAACTTGTTTTCACTAAATCGAGCACTGCAATTTTCTCAGAAACAACTCTGCTGAACAGAAAATGGAATTCCATGACTCAGTCACAGTAAAACCAGGACACTAGATCTTTCTAGTGATGAAGAAAGATGCATGAATATGTGAACATGGTATGCATATGGTGTGAAATTATTTAAACTTTAGGTATTAGTCATACTTTGTATTATTAACTTAAGTATGCACAGTTAATAGACATACTAATTTTGGGAGCAGAGGCAATATACCTTGTAAAACTTTGTTTAGTTTTTGAGAAAATGGGCATAAATCCAGTTTATTAGGCAAACAGAAGCTTACAAATAAAATAAGTGTACATTTTCATAAATCTCAGAGGTATTTCTTAAGTTGAAATGGGGAAAATATTCATGTTTACATTATGTAAAGTGTTTGTGACTTTCTTCTCTATTCTGAATGCTTCATGATGATCCAGTAAGCAGCGTGGATGATTTGCTCATGCCAACATCTGAAATGTAGATAGGAATCTCAGGGCTATGGTACAGGGTAGATGGAAGAAGCCTAATGCTTTCAGGCAAATGCTCTAGTTACTGATAAAACAGTTCTCTGCCACAGGCAGTGACAATCCAGTGATGCCTTCTGAAAGGTGGTACAGAATATTCTGATGGAAAATAAATTCACTAGCTGGGGCACACAGACTCTTGCAAATGAATCACCACTGAAGGCGTGTGTGTTTAACAGACTAGCTACCCAAGCTGCTGTTAATAGCAAATGTCAATGCCTTTAAAATGCTTAAATCCACTTCAGTGGATATTGATTTGGGTAATAAGAAATATTTCCTTAGGGAAACAGTTGATAAAAGAGCGTAAGGCAAGGGGAAGTGATTTTGCAGTGCAGTGAATGTGAAGAAAGAGAATATTTAACCAACCAGCAATCTCTGTGATCAATCGTGTTTCTTATTTTTCTGAAGTGTTTGAGTACCTCCCCTGGAGCCTGCAAGCACTGCTGTCATCAGGGTGCTTCTGCCCTTGACAGGAGAAAGGCTGTTGCTGTTCCTGTACGATTGCAAATTCAGATTCGTGAGCTCAGCTGGGAAAAAAATGGGCAGAGCATGTTAGCCTATGTACAAACTCAAGGCTATAATGTCTGTTTTTTCAGAAAGGCTCTACATGTGTGAGCAGAGGCTGCAAGGGCACCGAGTCAGAGTGTGGCTCTGCACGAGAGTACCGTGCCCAAAGGCAGGAGCTGTGTGCCACATTCTTCCAGCACCGCCAGACCTCCGAGTCTTAAGGCCTGGTCTGCCGCTGCTCTGAAGATGTGTGGCAAGAAATAGGTATCACCATGGACAGGCGTTGTGCCTTAAGTTTAGACTGCCTTTTTGAGCAGCACAGCTTCGGCCCCATCACCTGTCAGGACTAGGTTCTCTGTATGCTGCTTTTCTGCTGGGAGACCGGGATGACAAACAAGTTTGAAATGTGTGCTGAGGAGAGCGATATTAGCGAGTGAAGGGGAAAACAAGTGATCAGTGACAGGTTTTCTTATGAAGAGTGACTTCTCAGTTTACCATGTATGTGTACTTAGACTTGCGTGTTAATTTGGTCTTAAGATATTTAATTGGAGCTAAATAAAATCAGAGCTATTTCTGTCACCTCTCACCTTCTATTGCAATCTAGATCTGCTTGACATTTTTCAGATGCTAGATGAGCACCGCCTCTGGGGCCTTGTCAGTCTGTTTTGTGCAGTTGAAATAAGGCAATGATGTGTTTGAGGAGAGTGAGGATGGTGTCACTGAAAGCAGAGGCAGAGGTAAACTCAGGAGGAAGCATTTCTTTAGTTCACCTCCTTTCAGCATTTTTCATTAGCTGTTAGCCTGAACCTGGGCTTTTTTGTCTGAATTCCCTGCCCCCCCCCAACCTTGCTTTGCATTCCAAGCTTTTTGGTCTGCCGGGTGTTGTGATGGCTGCTATTCAGATCAAGATGACTTAAAAGAGTCTTGAGTATGTGGCATCTGAGGGAAGATGAGCTGAAGCTTGGTGGGAGCACTGCCCAAGGGCACAGCAGGGGAGACCTCATGGTGGTGTGACTGAAAGGGGTGAGTAAAATGTGAATACAATGGACCGTAGTAAGATTTCTGGAACATGAGTTTCGTTATCCTTCTGGTGTAACTGGAGAGCCTTAAATGAGTAGGTAAGGCTGAGAGTGTTGCAAAAGCACTTTGATAAGGGAGTTCAAGGGATGAAGCGATGTGGAGCAGTGGTGGGGGAGATAACCAGTGTATGTGATTATTTTCTGCACGTCAGCCAGATAGGAGAGAAGTGAAACAGGTGTGGAGGCTGGAAAGTAGAAGGCAGATACAGAGCAAGAGGCAAATAAAGAGTTTAGGGTATGGAAAAAATGGAAAAGGGATGGATTTTGTAATACAAGATCAACTTTTGTTATCCTTAGATTTGAAGAACAGAGGCAAAGTCTGTGGGATATCTATATCCTTCAGAATAAAATGTTTAGGTTTTTTAAGATATATGTGACATATAGATGGTTTTTGAGTAAAGTGAAATCCAGATTTTGTACACAGTCAGTTTCATTGTAATGACTCTAAACTTCCAGGTTCCTGAATTTTTCAAGTGGAGGGAGGAGGAAAGGGGAAGATGGGCCTTATGTTTAGAGTCAGTTAAAATACTTGGATATTTTTTTAAAGAGGGAGAGAAAGAACAAACGTTAGCAAACTTCAGATAAGCATTGAGCATGAATAGTTCACACGATGTGTTAAGGTAGTCATATATGCCAGTCTTATTAGGGGAGCAGCTGCCTCATCTCTCTGCCAACAGCATAAACTGACCACTACCTAAAAAGCACCTTGCTGAAAAAAACTTGCCTTTTGCAACTCTCTGTTTTATATGGTATGGGAAATTTTTTAATCTGTTCCAGGCTAGGAAGTTAGGACCAGTCTGTTTCAATAACAGAGGGCTGGATGCAGCTGTGTTGCTGCTGGGAACAGGAGGGGAGGGAAGGTGTTGCAGATCCATGTAACAACTACTCCATTCCTTACCCCACAAAGCTGTATTCAGTTTACAACTGCCATTTTCTAGCTTCCTTAGGTCATTTTCAAGCATACACTCAAACCTTATTTTTTTTGTTTTCAGCCATTGATGTTTAAAAAAACCCCAACACAAAATCAACCAAAAACCCAACAAAAACCAAAAACCCAACGGACCAACCAAAACCCTAAATAACCACTGTGTCAGTCACAAGAATAGGTAACAATGCCTGCCACAGGAATGGAAGAAATGCAATTGTTTGGGCTGGATCTTTCCTTGTTACTATTTTTTTTACATTGAATCGGTTACATTCTACTTCCGTGACTATCTCTACTGCTGTCAACTCTATTACAGAGATTTTGTACATACCAGGTTTTTTTTTATTATAAAGTCACAAACTCAATCAGCTTCTGTGACCCCAAAAAGCAGCTTCACACACCCTCAAAGGCCTTGCTCTTCCCAAGCTCCTGTTGCCTTTGAAAAGGCACATCAAATACCGTCTCATATCATTCCTTGAGGCATCCAAGTCTTCCTCATGTGCAGAAGGGGAAGAATGAGGCGGTGATCACTCTCTGTTGCAGGTACACTCCTGCAGGCAAGGACTACCCCAAATTCACACCTCTTCTCCTTCTCCCGCTTCCATCAGCCAGCACCTCTCATATATTCATATGATGCAGTAGTTTGTTTATTCATTGCTCCTTCAATGCGTGTGCCATCTAGGTATGAACATGTTCTAATCCGCTAAGTCTAGAAGTGTTAAAGACGGTACTCGTTCACCTTTGCTGTTTACTCACATGTTTTATCTCACACTTATAGTGAGGGTTCGCTCACTATTACAGATCCTATGAACACGTTTTGTGATACTCCTTTCATTGCTCATGTCACTGTTGCTGATACTGCATTGGTTGTGCACTTACCCAACTTAAACATCCCAGTTGCTCTCAGGCTAAAGTTGTGTTCATCTGTTGCTGCAAAGTTGTCCACACTTCTCACTGAAATGTTCTTATTGATCTATCATTGCTATCACAGTCATGTCTTGAAGATTTTTCACAAAATTCCGAGCTCATTAACATGTGCGAAAAGAGTTCCTTGCTAGTGCTCTTATTACTAGGTATATATAAAACCTCCAATTTTTCTGTCAATTTGCTGCTCAGTTCTTTACTACAATATGTTTTCCCAAAGATTCTTACAGTGTTTAAGAAGGAGAAAACACCGATGTCATCCAGAAATGTAATTTGATGTTCTCTGTGGTTCACTAATAAGTATATGAACTACCTCTTCTCTGTGCAACCACCTTGGTATGCCTTACTGTTGACTTTGCTCAAGTTGGTTGTTTATTTGTTTGGTTTCTGTCACTCTCCTGCTTTAGTCCCATTCTGTGAGCTAATGAGAGGAGGCTTGGCTGACTGACTTCTCCAAATAAAGCTTCTGTGAAGATTATTATTGAAAGCTTTCGGAAACTCCAAATGTCACCTTCAGAAACATTTTGTATATTTTGGTACATGGTGGATAACTCGGAAGCTGTTTATTCATTTCTTCATACTTCATTTGGATTAGGGAAGTATTTTATTTAGACAAAAATTTTGGCATGACCAGGGAAGATTTTGTTTTGCCTTTCTCTGAGAAGTTCAACTTAAATACTCTGGTTTTTTTTCTTTTTTTAAAAAAGGAAACACTTGCTCACCAAGAAAGTTGCTTACACACATTTATGTAAGGCTTAATTGCCATAAAAAATAATGCTCTGTGACACTAGTGGCTTCCTCCCAAGGTCAGAATGAGGGACATAGCTTACTGTCTTATATATATTTAAAGAGGTATGCAACAGTATTTATTTCTGACACTTGGCAAATTTGACAGGTGAGGCATCAGTTTTCGGATACACTCTCTGTAAATATTTTTGTACTAGTTTTAAAGTTATTTGTGACACTATTCTGGAGAGGACTGACAGGTTGATGAGATAACTATGTGCTTGTTAAAAAGTGCGTGCATGAGAGCTGTATCTAGTTGTGTATTGTAAATACCTGTATTGTAGGACCATCTTTTTCTATAATGTTCTTTGGGTTTGCAGTCTTTTTTTCCCACTATCATGAAGCAATCACGATGGCAAAGAGATGTTTCACGGCTAATTACATTAAATTGATTTGGTCAGAACATTTCGAGTCTCACTTCTCTCTGTTCTTGATGGAAAGAAGATACTGAGCTAAAATCGATAGTGTTTACCTTCTCAATTATCGTGCGTAAATTTGAGTTAAGTCTAAGCTTATGCAATTTAACTACAACAACCCTTAGCAGACCCTTCATCACTCATCCATTGAGGTGCACTAATTTTTCTCACATAGTTTTAGTTGAAGGGAAGTGAGAGAATGAACTTCTAAATGTCACTTCTAAATCATGTCTGCCTGAGAGCAGTTATGAATGTACTGGATGTGTTGCAATATCTCTAAGCAATTTGTACCTGTAAGTAGAAATGTAACTTCTCTGTTTTCAGAGCCGTCTTGCAGCTTCAATGATAGATTAAAAACTAAACCAAAATAACAACCATATATTCCTGGAGACCTTGGAGTATTTCATGCTGAATAAAGATCACTGGTGGGATGGCAGATAGTTTAAGTTATGGTTAGGGACCATAGAAATAAACTAGGTTAAAGCATGGCAGTTCTTAGAAATTTTCTTTATAATCTACAGTATCTTTTTATTTATTTATTTATTCCATTACATCTAACTTTCTGGAAAGAAGGATGAATTTATCTGCAATGCTATGACCTGTCTTTGGTTGATCTTATGGAAGAAACAAAGCCTGACATGGGTCAGGCTTTTCTGTGAGCCTAACTTTATTTTTAAAAAAGCTGTCTGCAGTGATTTTACGGGGAAGGTGAACCTGTGACACCTGCATGTATCCTTACTAGGCAATGTATTTTCTGACTGCTCTATCCTCTTACGGCCTCTCTCTTTTGCTGCAAGCTGATCAGATCTCATCGGAACCTCTCTGAAGCTGCTTGGGGAGACCTCCAGAACTCTTGGGGACCTCTTTATTTGACTGAGAGCCTCAGAACAATACTTCTGCAGTAATCTGGCTGCCAGCTACTGTGCAACTCTGTGTGTGAAAAGGTATAAAAATCAGAAGATAAGATCCTTCTTGCAGTAATGATAATTCTCTCACACACCACCACGTGTCCCTTTTTATTTAACAGCATGAATATAATGCGGGGAAGAGATGTCCTCTTGATAGTGCTGTGTAAGAAGATTAACTAGAAAAAGTGATTGTCATACTTAAACTTGCATGCCTCTTGGCAGGGGGGAATTTAAGGCATTTTCTTAGGAGCAGTAATCAGTTCAGTCTCAAAGATCTGTGTAGGTCTGGTCTCTTCTGCTTAGTCTGCTAATTACTGGAAAGTGCAATGATGAGCTATTTTTGAAACAGAAGAAACTATATTGCATCCATATGCCACCACCTGGTCTAAATGGAAACAGAATTGAATCCTGACCAACAGGTGGTTCTGAGGTGATTAGCTATGTCCTAGGGACAAAACCAGTAACTTTTCAAAAAACATTGACATTGTGTAGTTGAATGCTGGATGCAAGAGGACAGGTTACTTGTATAATCCCCATTCAAACATGGATCAACTTGCATAGTCACAGCCCTTAGTTTTAGGAGAACGTAGCATTTTTTTCACTGTACAGCTGTCCTAGGCTTCTATCACTTGATCTAATGTAACTATGGTAATAGATCAGGGTTTATCTTCGATGTATGGAGGGCCTGTAGAGGATGTATCTCTAAACTTTGGCTCCAAGCTGGTAGCCAGCATATTCTTGAACCCTGTATTATAAACAGTAGCTTCGCTCCCTGGCAAGGTGTAACGTGGTGGCTGGAGCTATGCCTACACACAGACTTGCAAGCGTATGCAGATCTGTAGGCTTGGCCTGTTGTTCTGAAAGGAATGTGGCAAAAGTAACTAGAATTGAGTCTCATTTCTGTTTTCAGTATGCCTGGAGTGCCTTTGGGCAACATCTCACCTGTCTGAGTGGAAAAATCTGTGAGACACCATTGGAGAGGGAGATACAAGCCCTCACTCATATAAGTGCCATGAGCTGTGCAGAGGCCTTTGTACAGGTAGTGTACACTGGGTAACAATACAGAGCTTCCTCCCTAGGCTGGAGGCAGCTGTGTGGGGAGATAGTTTCAAACATATTTCTGAAAAATATTGTTTTCTTCCATCAAGCATTGTGACTACTGAACCCTGTAGCAAATACAACCGAAGCCAGAACATCCAGGTTGAGGTCTTAATGGGGATTTTTCAACTGAAAGTGAGGCACTTCAGCATATTGCTATTGTCATGGTTGTCTTTTGCTTCTCTGAGGCTAAATAGCATGTTGCATTGACACATTCTTTGTGCTTTATTTTCTTCTCTAATTGTCCATAAGGAAATATTTCTCACATATTTTTTGGCAGAAGGTTGAATTCCCATGGCTTGTTCTGCCTTACAAAGATGTCTATCATTGTCCTGGAGCGCAAGTAGTAAACTCCCAAAACTCTTTGCAATGACCCTGTGACTTCTAAATGGAAGAGGAAACTAATGGTTTTCTAAATGTCTTTCTCTTTACCATTATGATACACTTCCACAAAAAACCCCAAAATCCTACAGCCCATTTCATAACCTTTTCTAAATTGCAGGATTCAACTACGTTCTCTGTGTGCCAAAGAGATGCAGCAGGATGAGAAGAAAAGGATAGAGTAGACATCTAGGGAAGCAAAAAGATCCCTTCTAGATTTTGCACAGCAATTATCATAGCTATGAATAAAAAAATCCAGCAGGTGGGCTGAAAGAAAATTGACTATCGGCTGTCTGTGGTGTCGGATGGTTGTTAAGCAGTAGGAGCAATTTCTGGACTACAGCCATCAATATCAATGCAGACTGTGACTGTCTGTTGCAAAAAAGCAGTTAGAATATTATATACATTCTTGTTTAGTTGGTTATGGAAGGAAAACTTGGTCAGATTGGTATTAGGGTTGCTCCACTTGAGGAATTAATACATTAAACCTTGTATACACATATTTAGCTGCCAACGAATTTCTGTTCAATGTGAAGATTCCTGTTGGAATGATGAGCCACAGTTCTGTGGGTGGATGTACTGGCTATTCCTGCACCAGGGTGCTGTTACCTTGCAATATTGTTTTCTGCTGAAGGAACAGCTAGAAAAATCATGAGTGCTTGTCCCGGGAATCTGATGTGCCATATTTGTGACCTTCTGTAACTCTGTATAGGAACTAGGTTGTGTCTCCCAGTATCTCCAGTATCGTGTGGAAGCAATCCAATCCGAACAGAAGCAGTATGTGAATGTAACCAGGCTTTGGGTGGTCACATACAGATGGTAAGCAGGATTGCATACAACCATCTATACCTGTGCAATTCGCTTGTTACCTTAATCTCGAGTTGTGTCTAATGATAGTTCATGAGGCATTTTGTGACTACCTTACTTTTATTTATAATGGATAATTAGTTAGGCTGGAGCTTTACCACTCAAAAATTCCTTCCTTCTACTTGGTATTTTTCTGATATTTGAATTTTATGTAATTTAGTTCGGATTTTTTGTTTGTTTTGGTTTGGTTTTGTTACAATTTGTTTGGAAAACTTCCTCTTTACTATGTGTAAATCCAGATAAGAGTGAGATGTGAATGACTGCCGTTTAAATCTGCTTAAAAGTGAACTGTTCTCATTGTATTTTGAGGTTGTCTCTTGATTGTATATAGATGACTGAAACTGGTGGGTTCTAGGCATGAAGATGAATGTGACAGGGTGATGTGTCTCGTGCTGCTTTGAAGGACAGGAAGGTGCTGAGGAGGTGGGAACTGTAGTGTGGGAAGACTGGGGAGTGGTTCCTGCTGGAGGTGTTGGCGTAAGCTGCTGTTGTTTTTAGCCACCTGTCTGAACTGCTTCTGAACTGCAGCCCAATGTACCTGGTCTGTCACTAATAGTAGGCAATTTTCTGTTGGGCAGCTCAGCAAGGAGGACGGAAAGTGACACACTCTCTAGATACATTATTTCTTTTTACTGTACATAATACAGAAAGAATCACCGCACCAGTTTACCTGGTGGCTGCTGTAGTAGAGGCATGAGTTTTAGGCACTTGGTAAGGCATGAGAATTAGTTCAGTGAGGAGATTATTCTTGTCTTTGTATCCTGATTCTAGTACTTGCTCTTTGAAGAGTTGGGCAGTGCTGTTCAGTGCCTTGGTTTTGTCGCTTATTTTAAAAGTGGGATTTTATTGATATATGAAAGCCTACAATGACTTCATACTTGGATGATTGTTGTGGCATGCTTGGCTCTCCTGCATACCCTTCAAAAATGATGTTGAAAAAGTGGAGAAAGGGTTACAAAGCATGACTGGAAAACTGTAAGATACATCTTCCACTGAGGGACTTCCAAAATTCCATTTATTTAGCTTTATTGCACAGAGGGGTGACTAGATGTGTGAATTTCACAAGTATTTGTATGAGAAGAAAATGCTGGATTCTTAAAAGGCCCTTTAATCTTGCAGGAAGAAGCATAGCAAGAAGCAAAGCCTGAAAGTCAAAGGCAGACAAACTCCATTGGAGAGGGAAATACTTGACTTTGGGGGGAAATAGTGCACACATTATTAACAGAGAGAGTAATTAACTACTGGAATGAACTGACAGGCTCTTGAAGTTTTGAAGAAAGAATGTGATGCTTTGCTGCAAGATGTACCATAGCAAAATGTAAGTTGTCGGGTTGAAGCAGGCTTGACAGGCTTTTATTGGGTAGCAGATTGAAGTAAATGATCTTGTAGTCATTTCTGGATTTAAAACACAGAGGTCTATGCACATAACGGGTCCCTTCATCCGTATGTATGCAGGCAGTAATTTTAAAATAGTAAATATTAAACAAACTATGTGAGTAGATCATACTTCCACAATAGGTAACATTTTTTCCAAAACACATAATCCAGAGCTGACACATGCATTTTTTATTGGTTTAATTTATATATGGAGGAAAAAGAATTTGCTTTTGGTTATAAAGGTAATTGTCAAAATGGAAATGCAGTATTGCTCAAAAGCACTTATGTTTCCAGCATCTGTAGTTGCTTTCATTGATATTTTTTGCTGTAAATTTGCTTTCTTGTAACTTGGGTTTCTTGTGATAATGTAAAAAATCAAAAACAACCAAACAAAAAAATAATCACAGGTCAAATAATGTACTTTAATTTAAAGAAAGAACATCCTTCCAGAATCTCTTTGAGTGTCTCAAGACTGGGACTCTGAAGGGTAGTGTATTAATTTTGGATTATGTGTGCTTTTTTCCCTTCAGTATCAAAACACGATCTGAAAGTTTAGCAAACAAAAGACTTAGTCACAAGAGCCCTGTAGTTTTATGACTTTGAGGAAAATCTTCCTCTGATTCACTTGTGCTTTTAATTGATGTGGCAGTGATTTTATTGTGTTGTCTTTTTAAAAAGAAACTAAAACAGCTCAAGATGGGGTATGCAGAGTTCATCTGCAGATTTTTGGTTTAAGCTAAGAAAATATGAAGATTAGAATGGAGCTTTTTCAGGTTTTTTTGCAAATGCAAACAAGGTGTTTGCATGGAGGTTTCTTTGGTTGTTTAGAGTTTGGGGAGCATTTTGCATCCAAGATGTGCAAGGTTGTGTGTATCATGAAAAATTTGAGAGGAGGTTAGTACTCTAACTTTCCATGTTGGCTTTGTTACCTCTTTTATAATAGAAAAACAGTTATGAGATCTCTCAATTACCAGCAGTTGGTGTGACCATTGCAAATTAAGACATAAATATATGGAGGGGAGGGAGGGAGAATTGGCTGTTATTAAACTTTGATTATTGAAGAACTGAGGCTTGTACGTCCATGTATGTATACACATACATCTGCATGCACACACACAGAGTTTAGTACAGTTGACTGCTTCTGCAAAATAACATTTTGCAATTGAAAAAGCAAAGAATGCTGGCACTTGGAGGAAAGCCAGAGGTGAAAACACAACATATTTTTCACTGTTAATGCAAAGCAATTTGAAGAAGAATGAGCAGCAGGGAGGGTTTTGGCTTTGCAAGCAGGCATAGAAATGTCTGTCAGCTCATAATGAACCTGCTTTTGCCTTGCTTTCTGTCTGAGTTGTCAGTGATCGTGTTTCCCTTTTTCCTTCCTAGCTGAACTTCTTTCTTGATCAAAGCTCCTATTTTATTTTTAGACTTTTCATTCCTGTAAATGATTGGAAGATCTCCAGCAGAGCTCTGCTAAAGCCAGAGGGGACTGGAAGCAGAGAGCAAGGACAAATCTGAGGACAAATTACAGACACTTGGAGGACGCTACTTTAAAGCAGCAAAAAGCAACGCCCCTTCCTCTCCTCGCGTTTTAGTTCTTTCCAGTACTTTCTAAGGAGCAAAGAATTTCATCCTACATCCCAATGCAGGAAGAGGTGTCAAGGAGACAGGGAAAGACCTTGGCACTGCACATGGCTTGGATGTTTTTAAAGGATGTGACTACTTATTTTTGGAAAGTTAAAATAGACCACGCATTCTGAAGTAGGCAACTGCACGTAAGATTTAGGCTGGAATGACAGGTTTGAATGCAAAAACAGTAGGTCTCAGCCAAAGGGCACCATCACCTGAACTGTTTCTGCCCAAATAAACAAGGATAGCATCTCAGTATTTACCTGGCAAGAAGTAACAGGCAAAGGTAGCCTTTGTGTGGGATGTGATGCAAAGAAAGGCAAGGTGCCCTAGAACCAATTCGGGCTCCTCTCTGCTGTTACCTGAGGCACAGAGTGTACCAGGCAGAGGAAGAACAGAGTGAGGACACAGGGTGCTTAGGTTGTCTGCGTTGCTGGTGCTGGCCTTGCATGACTCATCTGGCTCAATTTCGTTGTCTGTGAAAGATCCATGGATGAAGGATGAACGCAATAACATAGTTGCTAGTGATGATGGCAGTAAACTAAACGAGTCTGTTAACACTAATGCAGCATAAACATACTCCCCAGAAAGTTTCTCTTCAGGCATATTTAAACAGCAGCTGTATATTAGTAATTCGGTCTATCTAATCAGTCATGTTCTTGCTAGCTCTTAAGCCACCTTTTTTTTTAGTATTGTTTTCCTGTTGACCTGCTGAAAAATTGTATTAATACCATTACTGCCATTGTATTGGCAAGAGAGGGGGAGACATTTGTACTGATGCTAGCTGGAAAGCAGCTTCTTTTCATCATATTAGTGAGATCCCCTTCAGACTGTGGTCCAGCTTTTGGATGGCTCCTCATTCCTGTATCAGCTTTGTAAAGGGATCTGATGACCTTCTCTCAAAGGCTGCTAAAGCCAAGCTAGACCTGATATGAAGAAGTTAATATATTTATAGGAATGTTGAAGTTTATTAGATTGTA
Organism: Mesitornis unicolor; assembly: GCF_000695765.1. Lineage (NCBI taxonomy): Eukaryota > Metazoa > Chordata > Aves > Mesitornithiformes > Mesitornithidae > Mesitornis > Mesitornis unicolor. The sequence goes on from NW_010195629.1 coordinate 21,314, forward strand.
CAATTAACTAGCCTTAAGTTAAGGAGACATTGTCAGCTTAAAGCTCACTGATAGTTAACATCTTGTATAAATAAGCTGCAAAAAATACTAAGTCTGATTGGGAGGGGAAAATATTTTCATTTTAAAACAAATAAAACCCCCAAACATTCAGGCATTTCCCTGGACTGTGTGAAAAACTGAATCTCAAAGCACAAAGGACTGCCCCTATGCTGACAGTAAGTGTAAACAGAAGTGAAATTAATTTGCTGTGTCTGTGTTGAAAGAAACACAAGTAGTTTAATTTTTTTTTTTAAAAAAAAGAAGAATATACTCCCTTTTGGAGAGTAACAGGCCTTGAACACCACTGGTGCTGTGCAGTAGTATCACAGTCCTGTCTCACTGTAGGGGTGTCAGGAAATGTGGGATACTGCAGCTTATGAATAAAAACCTGTCTCCTGTGAACTGTCCTATCAGTGGCATAGACCTCTCTCATACTCCATGTGGTTTGGATGAGAGAGATGCTGTGCATGAGCATCATCATCGCACAGTCAGCCCTGGTCTTGTTTTATCCTGCCTCAAGGGCAAAGCAGTGCTGCAGTGCAGCTCTGTGCTGGGTGCTGATTGATCTATGTTCTGCTGAGCAGCTGTGCCTGGTCATGGGATGGAGGATGGACCACAGGGCAACACTAAGACTAGGGAGAAATCTCTCTACTCCGAGATCCAGGCTCAAGGAAGTCCTCTGAGGCTACAGTATGTGCCTCCTAGTAATGTGGCCCTTCTACCATCTTGTGACCTCATACTTAGCTGAATGTCTCCTCTTCTAGAAAATTGTCCCATGTCTTTTAGGTGAATAAGACTTGGAAAGACATTAGGGCTGTAGTGTCCTGTTTCAATGGGCTGAGAGATTTGGTAGCAGTGCTAGGTCAATATTGTTACTGTGAGGGATAACTGATCTTGGCATACTGGTGCTGCTACCCTTTGTTTCATTTCTCCATTTCATCAGTGTCTACCTTCACCTCCAAATAATACTCTAAAACAGCTGTCTCTCTTCCTTGACTACAGAGGGGACTAGCTTATAACTTTTTTGTCAGCTTCATGATCCTTCCTTGGCATTGCATACATAGAAAGAGACTAGAGGCTTTCGTACCGGGAAATGTACTCCCTTGTGCTGCTTCTCAAATACACACATAACTCTTGGCTTCAGCAGGTAGGATATTTGAGCTATACTATAGGCTCTGTGAATTCTTTTCCAACATTGCTGCCACTCTTTGGCAAGTTGAACATACTTAGTGTTTCCAGAGCAGGATCAGTGAGTATATCACAGTGTGGCCATAAACCAGCCAAGAGGTACTTCCTGAAGGGAAGAATTCGGAGTTACCGAAGCTCCTCTGTAGCTACTGCCTAAGGCTGCAGTTACCTTGACAACTGTAGACAGGACATGATTTGTCCTGGCCTGGATCTGAATCTTATTGTAATTCCTGGCATAGATTGGTCTATCAAATCTACAGCAGTGAAACACCTGTTCTTCACTAAGAGTTAGAAAAATGAATGTTCTGGGTTTTCCCTCAACAGGCAAAAGATATTCTTATGCCCAGAGTTCAGTTCTCAGCGCTGCCACAGATTCTGTGCATGACCTTGAGCAGATGCTTAGCTATATCTTCTTGCCTGTGAAATAATGATCCTTTCTGTTGCCCAAGAAGCGCTATGGAGCTAAAGCAACTGTAGCTATTCAACCATAAAGCAACATAGATATACATATACACTTGTTATAAAAATATATATAGCATGTATGCAGTGCATATATGTCATACATACATATATATATATATAAAAGAGAGAACAAGAGGGCTATTCAGCTCTTACTAGAGAGATTTCAATTTGCTGCATCCATCAGATTTCTGAAGTAACCATCCTTCCAGTGGTAAATGATGCATGCTCATACCTGAAAAGTGTATGTAAATATCCCTTATTAAGTAGCTCTTCCCTTTGGTGACCCTAGACCTTCACTGGTGGTGAAAACTAGTGACAGATGGGAATATACTGATATTACTTTACAAAGATCTCCCTATAGCTTTCACAAGATACAAACCTGTCCTTTCAGTGAACAGATACAAGAGGAGAAGGACATACAAGGTCTATCCTTTTAGTTCCAATTTGCACATCAGAGAAGCTGTTTCCTAAAAAGCCTTGTGGCAGATTGCATTTTAAAATTTTATTTTATTCTTCTCTTCCCTAAACGAGGAGCCCCTGTGACCTATACGCTGGTCAGACAGCTGATTGCCTTTTGTGTGGCACTTAGCAAGCTTGGGGTCAAATTCTAATGGCCCTGTAGAAACCCCACAGCTACCAACTGTGAGACTTGGCAGTACGGCCCTCAGAGGTACTTGCCAGCAGACATCTGAGTTCCCGATACAGATCAAGGAGAAGGAGAAGGTTTTGAAGGTTCAGGTGAGTTGGCTTCTTAGCAGCCTCTGAAGAATTTCTTCAGGTTATGTTCCTTGTTGGGCTTCAATATTTTATGTTTAGATCTGTGTGCAAACTCATTTTTCTCCATTTGAAAGCAATTTTCTGTATTCCCAGCAAACAACCTGTCATACACTGAAAGGGATCAGAGATGTCCAAAGTTCACAGTAAAATACAATCTAAAAATGTACCCTTTTCCTTATGACCAAGTTGTCATTAGATGACGTATAAATATTGTGTGTGGTTGTGTTCCCTAGACATCCCTTGCTGTGTGTCTTGGTTTCTAAGCAGATGATTTAGATGGAAAGAAGTCTACTGTTATTTTTTCAGGTTTCCCTTAGGTGCAGACAGTGTAAAATTGGAAAGCTAATGCTGGGATACTTTTGCTGTCATGTGGTACATGTTCAGAGCAAATACTCGATCCAAGAGGCTTTTTTTTCTGTAACTGCAAATTCTTTGAACATCTAATCTTTATATTGTTTTCCTTAAGGCAAAGAATGTATGAAAGTAAAATCACTGCATGCTGGCATTTTCCATATAGTAATCTTTTATAACAGTTACTTGTGTTTATCATGTTCCTTCCTCTTCAAATTTGCTATTTAAATTATACCGTTGCATACTTACATTCCCTTCTCAGCCTCTTTCTACTAATGAAGGAGAAGAGAAGCCATCAGGTTGTGCCAGAGAGGATGAGCATGAATTCTAATTTAATTCTGGCGTAGCTGCCTTTCTACGTGCCAGCACATTTTTATCATTACAGCATGACCTCTCCCCTCTGAACGCAAGGATTAGAGAAATCAGAGGTATTTTGACACTCGGGCTGTCTGAGAGCTTCCCGTGCTCTGCAGCAATGTGAAAAAAAGATGCCAAGAGCACAATTTACAGCCAGAGAGGTTGAATGTATATTTCAAATCTTGTATTTTAGCAGAAATAGAAGTAGCCTAGATCTTAACACGTTAAAAGCTCATCTCTGAAGGCATGACTGATTTCAGCATGTTAGTAACATGGAGAGCACAAAACCTTGCTGGGAGGCAAACCCAGAACCATTCTGAACAAGATTTTGTCTGTGCTCTGATTTCTCAAAGTTGCGAAGGAAACTGAGCTCAAAATGTACTGCTTCCCTTCTCTCTGCTGAGCCTATTTCCCATATTCAG
>NW_010195629.1:24940-38521 GCF_000695765.1 Mesitornis unicolor
CTCCTTAAAACTAGTTTGGGTTAAAAAACCCAAATGGACAGAACCTATATAGAAAAAGAAGACAAATACATTCTAAACACTGCTGCAGCCTGAAACTGCTGGTGAATTGCCCCAGTCAGTGTCTGGCTGTTGAATCTGGTAGTATGAGGTCCTATATTGTCTGCAACTTGGATAATATTCTGGCCAAAACATTAAGTTGACTTCTTTCTTGAGTGCCAGAGACTTCAAATTCTTTCTTAGTTCCTCTCTCCCACGTTAGTGATGTAGCTGTCCTATGTCCATGTATACAAAACCCTGGAAAAAATCATACAGTATTTAAATCAGTTTGGGTTTTTTTGTTTTTGGTTTTGTTAGGTTTTGCGTTGTTTTTTTGGGTTTTTTGTTGGTTTTTTTGTTGATTTTTGTTTGGTTGTTTTTGTTGTTTATTTTTTTAAAGAAGTCCACCACACCACTACCAACTCAGCAAAATAATATTTTTGAGTTTATTTTTATGCAGGTTCTTCTTACTTCTATCCCATTAAGTTCCTAGGACTATGAACTGATTCTGCCATGGCACAGATAATATGTTCTTCTTTTGTAGTGCTAAAATAAAAGATTTTCAGGAAGTCCTTGCTTGCCGCAGCCTAATTGTCTAATTCCTCCTTCAGTGCTTAGTTTCATCTCCTTGATGCAAACTCTTTGAGAGGCGGTGTGAGCTTACATGATACAGAGTGATAGTGAGAGCTAGCAATGCCTATGGCATACACTTGTACTTTCTCACTACCTACTACACCTTCACTGCTCCTCATTGTGGTCCCATACTCCTTGTGGCAACATCGTTGGCTTTTTTTGACTTGGCATATGTACCCAAGTTATACCCTTTTAACCCTTATTTTTTGCAATGATTTAAATAAGATTTTAGCCAGTTTGCTATGAATAACCAGTGTGACTAAAAGGCCTAAACAAGCTAGGCTAGGTAATTTCCTTGTCCTGTGGGAAAGCCGGTGTCAGGCGACATCTTGCATTCTTAATGATAATTAGTCTCCTTTAGTTTCTGACAAGGCTGACATTTTAACATCTTCTAGCAAGGTAGATTGTTTTACTTCCTGTGGTTTTCCTGCATACAGCTTTTTTGGTATCATGCCCTGGACATCTTACACGTATCCTGTTGTTGAGGAGTGACTTTCCCATTGCTGCCTTCACGGTTTGTTATATTTGGCGGGAGGCCCCAGTGGTACTTTTATTTCAGCTAAGACTTTTTTCCACCATGTTCATGAAACCTTAGAAGCAAAGCACAGACATGATGACTTGCTTGTCAGGCATTTAATAAATTCTCCCTTACCCCCATATTTAATTTTTGTGATTTGGTCTGTCCTTTAACTACCAACACATTGAATGTATATTTTTTCTGGTTTGCATTGAAGCTTTCTGCTTCTGTTTTGCATAGTCATATTTATAGCTTCTGATGATAGCTGCATATTTGTAAGGTATATAGTTAGTCATGGGAGAAAGTCCTCTTCTTCCATTTCTGTGTGCTTTTATTCTCCCTGGTGATTCCATTGCAAACTGTTGCCAGAAGCCCTGTATGTGTGCAGCTCTACATTCCAATTACTTGCCATAGGATAATCTGGTAGATAATCAGAACCACCTTGCAAGATGAAAGTAAACTGTCTGTATGATAAGCAGGCCAGGCTGTCTGTGTACTATGTCTTCTGAGGCTGCTGGTTACAAAAGGAAATAATCTGCGAGATGGGGACCATCTGTTTTAATTTTAGTGAGCAGTGTCTGTCCCTTGTATTCGTAAGGATAGCCAGAATCCATGCAGTGACTCATGCCAAGTGCTAGGACAGGGAATATTGAGCGATTCATTTGTGCTGATTTCAAAGAGCCAGTATGGTGAAAAGTGGGGAATTAACTCGTTTGTCTCATAAACACTGATCAATGTGATGTCTCTTTCCCCATGTCATTGTCAATTCTTTTTACTGGATGTGCTGTTTCTATAGGATGGCTTATTCTAGATCAACAAACAGACATCTTGGGTTTTGTTTTCCCTGCTCTTTTTTTTTCCTTTTTTTTTTCTTTTTTTCTAATGAAGAGATGACAGCAAGAACAGTTTGTGGCCCAAATGATTGAATAGAGTTCGGCTCATGAAAGCAGAACTGAAGATTACCTAGCTGAGGTAGCCATGGGCTGTAACGAGATCATTAAACTTTCATTTTTATTTTTCAGTCATGTCATTCGAAATTAATATTCTTCTTGGAATCTTTTTTGAAGTTATTTGAACAGAGAGACATGCCAGATAGTTGATTAGTGACAATGTAGTTGCAAAGACTGAAAAGAACGTGTGATTAAAAGAGAAACCCACCCCTAGTAGGAAAAAAAAAACCTAGTAAAATGTCTGCAATGAGAAAGTTCTTTCTGAAAAGGCATAAGTTATTAAAAAAAAAAAAGAAAAAGAGAGAGAAAAATAATAACGTGCCTGAAGTATCTTTTTCCACCTTAGTAAGGAAAAAAATCAGCTCAACAATTAAGTGCTTTAATTAAGATCCAAAGCAGTGATATTTGACATTAGTTGAAAAAGGAAGAAAAAAAATAATTTAAATGTTCCAAGCAGTGAAGCAGGAGGAAAAGAAACCCCATGCTGAGAGTCATTAAGAACCAAAAGTAATTCATCACAGGCACGACTAACCTTATTACAGGAAAGATGCATTGTCTTCATGGTGCAGGTGTTGATTCCAGCTAGGAAATGAACGTGAAGGCGCCATTAGTAATAAAAGCAAAGATATTAAATTGCTCCTGAAAATTGTAGCTGTGCTGTTTACTCCATCAAGGAAGGATAATGACACTGTTTAGGGAAGTCCAGCCAGCCAGCATAAGGAATGTATTTTGTTAAATTTTAATTAAAGGCTAATTTCTGCTGAATACTGTCCAAGCAGTGAATTATTTATTAAAAAGAGGAAGCCTAGGAAAAAAGCAAAAATGCCAAGATATATCTCTTCAGTTGTCTGGAAGCCACCTCAAATTTTAGTGAGTTACTGTCCAGGTTAACTCTTTAGTTACCATAATTGCTTGCCTACTAGGTTAGCTAAGGCCCTCATCCAGCACCCTGTATAAGCTAAAAAGTCTTGCTAGAAAGTGCAGAAGTTAAGTAGCCTGGGACAAAGACAGCACTGTGGCTTGTGGAGATAGTCCAGTTCTGAGAGTGTCAGGGCACAGCTCAGCCTGGTGAACTGCTAAACCCAAGCTGGTTTTGTGTACAGCCACTGTAGTGCCTGCACCATGTTTTACAGTACCCAGGCTCTCCAGGCATTTTTACTTTCTTTGATATCCATATACTGCTTCCTGAATCAATGCACAGTAAACTGCAATTGCATGAAAAGATAACCTGAATGGAAGTAAGGCAAAACTAGAAACATCATCATTCATCTCAGTTCTAACTGTGAATTAGCAGTTTAGTTCAACAGTAACTTGGCCTTGGTTTGTTAGAGCATGTGCATGTGTGAACCTACTGAGTAGTTTAAACGAAATTCTTATGCAAAGAACAGCAGCCATCCCAACTGAAATCATAGCAAATACATAGACAACAAAGCTTCAGCATGTTTTGACTTGACTGTGATGTTCCTCTAAAACATAGGTGGAAAAAATATGGGGAACTCAGCATTGAGATTTGATGGTGAGCATGGACAAGAATAAGTGAGATTTCCAGGTGAACATAGATGAAGGAGCAGCTTGAGGAGCAGATGGAGTGTGCCAGATACCCTTCAGGATTCTGGTAGGTTTAAATATTTGGGACACTCTTGTTAAAACTTTATTTAAATTAGAAGGTGGTGTTAGCACAACTCTGGGATTTCTTTACGTACCTAAGTGGAGAGCTCTCCCCTTCTGTCACAGGCAGAAGTGATGGGATAAAGCTGCTTTGAAAGCCAGTAGGCATGTTAGACCTGTCTTCTGCAGTATGAGTGCGGTTGAACACAGATTCCTAAACTCCCTGTATGTGATCAGTGGAGAGATCTTGGAGTCTATGTGGCTCCTTCCTTGCTTATGCCCCTGAGTTCCTTCCAGGGAAACCAGGAAATGTGAGGGAAAGTTGTGCATCCTGGTCTTATCCTGATGTGCTATGCGGGTATGGGCAGAGAATGCATCTGTGGAAGGCAAAACCAGCTGGAAACACAAAAGAAGTGCATCTCTCTAACAATTTAGGGATGCTCGCTTAAAAGTTACTGGCAATTCTGCATGCCTGAAAGCCTGAGCCGCTAAAGATGTTTTTGTGGTTGATAAGTTGAAGTGAAAGGGCTTTGATTGAAGTGGAGCACGGCATGAGGAGACCTTGAGCCTGCTGCCTATACTGGCATCATGAAGAACATCCTGCAGACAAAGGCCTTCTTGCTCAGTGTGAGAGCTGTGATTGCTTCTACTGGGATAGGTAGTAGAATACTTAAAAAGTGTGGGCTTCCTCTGTGTCAAGGGAAAGGCCTGCTTGCAATTAGACTCTTTCAAGCCTGGTCAATGGGATATAATTAGGAGAGAAGTCTTTTAATGAACTGCTAATGCTGGCCTAGCAGCAACTTGCAGATGTTGAGGGAAAGGCTAGGATAAGGCCTGCTGATGAAGTACCAGATTCATTATTCGGACTTTCAAGTTTTCACTGTTTGTTCTTTCCTTTGAATAAAAGAACTCTTTGTTTAACCCTGGGATTTTTTGCATGCAGGTGGGCATACTGCTTATCATGAATGCTCATGTGGTGGAATTTAATTTCTGAATGAGGACTATGCATTTTTTAAAGAACTTTGGAGGTCAAACTGCCTGGCAGAAAGGTTAGTAACAGACAGACAAGAAAGCTGATAAACAGTCACTATACTTGGATAAGGCTGCAGACAAGTTGGTTGATAAGCCAGTCAAAGAATTTAAGGTGTGGGGTTTTTTCAGCTTGAAAACTGAACAGGATCATCCAGATCAGAAGCACAGATCGTAAGGGTCAATTTCTCTTCAAAAACACAGCACATCAGAGATAGGAGTTTAAGTAGCTTGCCCTACAGGTAGCTCCCCATTGATGTGGCAGTTTCAGGGACCTAGAGTTGTTACTGAATGTTGCTCTCCCCAAGCTGGATCTGTTAGCACAAAAAGTCACCTGAGTGTAATAAAGGTTCAGAAAATGGACAGTCCTTCTTCCCACTTTCAGGAGCTTTATCAGATCAAACAGATTTCAGTTAATGCCTGCTTACAGAGAGAATCTTTCACAAGAAGCAGATTTGACCACATCCTTTCCAAAGCTTTGAGTGGTGTGATGTTCCAGTTACACAGCTTTTGTATTACAGCCTAATTAGCCAGAACACATACTGAGAGATTGTGTGACCAGGAAAAATTCCTTCCTCAGCCTGAAGGAGTTGTAACTTTTGTTACTCGCCTACCAGACTGGAGGAAGTGCCGGGTGGAAGGTGCTTTCACAGCCTGAATCAGGCTGCCTTCCCTTGAACAGGGTTAGGATTCAACTGAGGACGCGAGAGTCTTTGATCAAAAGAGAGCGAGCACAAGGAGAGTGTTACTGTAGTGACTGAGGCATTCAGCTGGGAGAAAAATCCTAAACTCTGTGCTTTGGACTATTCTGTTTGTTTCAGTGGCTTTACAGGTGGAGGAAGCAAAAGTCATGATCACCAGCAAGACTTAGGAGGCTGATCATTGCATTCTCCTCTGCACAGTGGCCCAGGGTGCCCAGAAAGTATTTCCTGTTAAGCCATACTTAGCAAGTGGGCACGGTATGCTTGAGAAGGCAGAAAATATAAATTTTAATCACTTGAGGCACAGTTAAGCACTGACCTAAGGTCTCCTGTTTGCTGGCTTACTGTTTTAAGAAGGAGGTGATTAAAGGTAGCCCACTATGACCTTTTCTCTCTTGTTCTTCCAAAGAAGACAGTGAGCCTCACTCAGTGTTCCTTTTTTCTCAACAGGTAGATATATTTCATTTACAGGAGAGGATTTGGGACTCTAGATTAATGACAGACATGCTTGCTCACAGCTCTTAATCCTGTTGGCTAAATTTATTCTAACTAAACAAAATGTAATTCATTGAAATAATTACTTAATATAATTTAATGTATTAATTTAATTTCCATTTCCCAAGTAAGTAATTGTTTTGTCTTACCATTATCTGTAAATAATCTTTTTTTGGCTGTTTGCACAAACTGTAAGATTTGAAGGAAGAGTGCTGGTAAATTTGGAAAACATTTGTGGATGAGGAGGCCATTGATTTTTGGTGTTGTGGAGGGTTAGCCTTGACTAGCAGCAAAATGTCCACCCAGCTGCTCAGCCACTCCCCCTCCTCAGTAGGATGAGGGAAGAAAATAGGATAAGAAAGCTCAATGTTCAAGATAAATACCAGAAGACCACTTACTAGTTACAGTCATGGACAAAACAGACTCAACCTGGGGGAAATTACTTTTATTCCAGCTAAAACAGATTAGGGTAGTGAAAAAAAAAACAAAACAAAGCAAAGTAAAACAAAACAAAACAAAACAAAACAACCAAACAATAAAGCAGCACCTTCTGCCCTTTTCCCAGGCTCAACTTCAATCATTCATTTCTGACTTTTCTCCCCTTCACCCTGAGTGACAGAGAGGGTTAGGGGCAGGTCACAGTCAATGCATAACACTTCATCTCTGCTACTCCCTCCTCCCCACGCTGTTCTCCTGCTCCAGAACTGGTCCTTCTGTGGGCTGCAGTCCTTCAGGAAAAATCTCTTCCAGCATGGGCTCTTCACAGGTGCCAGTTATTTCAGGAAGCATCCAGCTGCTCTGATGTGGGGTCCTCTGCAGGCTGCAGTGTGGACATCTGCTCTGGCAGGGTCTCCTCCACAGACCACCAGAGTATCTGCTGCAGCACCATGGATCACCTCCTCCCCCTTCTTCTCTGACCTTGGTATTCCCCCTGTTGTTTCTCACTTTTAATCTCTTTCCTGCCCTGCCTGTCTGGTGCTTTCTGTCTTTCCTTAAATATGTTTTCCTAGCCCCACATCTGTGGCTGATGGGCTCAGCTTTGGCCAGTAGCAGAGCTGGTTATGTTCAGCACAGGGCAGCCCCTGACCTCTCTCCATAGAGGCCACCCCTGCAGTGCCCCTATCCTCCTCCTCCCAAGAAACCCCCCAAACCTTGCCACCTACATACAATGCAGATGTTCAGACTATGTTGCTGTAGAAGTCCTTTCCAGGGTCCTCGTTAATTACCCTGACCAGCCTCATCTGGGGCCTCCACCCAGGAGCTCCATTTAAGCTCAGCCCTAGGCCTTCACTCCTGTCCTGAGCTATGCCATAGGTGTACCTGGCTGTAGGCCTGGCTCTGCCTCATCATGTGCTTTTGGCTGGACCCAAAGACAAACTCTGCACCTGGTTTACTTCCTCACCACATCTAGGGCTGTAAGTGGAGCCTGTTACCAGCACCTGGTTGTGCTTGCCTTGTTCAGGTGCTGTGGGATTGTGGTCCTGGCTGGTGAGGATGCTGCCTGTGCTGAGGGTACTCTTGGTTTGCCTTTCCTTAAAGAGCAGTCAGCCCTTCCTTCTCCCTGACGCTTGTGTCTTGGTTAGTTTTTGCTTCTTCCCTTCTGTCAGTGTAAATAGGGATATTGATGTGTGGGGAGTGGCATTGTCTCCCTGTTTTGAATGAGAGATGATGGTGGGAATGTGTTTTTATGTGACTGTGGTTACAGGTTTACTAATTCTTTTGTGAGATGGGGTAGGAATAGTGAATGCATGACTGTGTTGAGGAGAAGCTTTGGAAGGGTGGTAGAGGGGCAACCCCTTTTTGCAGCATTGTGATCTTAGATCGCTCTAAGTCCACTGTGAAATTGCATTCTGCTCTTATGCCCACTTTAGAAGCCAAGCACTATAAGTTAGAGATTGCAACCTCTAGTCAATGTGCACCCAAGTGCTTGATCAGATCCAGCTCTCAGGTTATTGATCTGTATAACTTTTCTGTCTTAGGTTCCAAAATCTTTTTCTCCTGGTCAACACCTTCTGTTCTCAGTCAGTACTCTGAGTTTCTAATTATGGTTATCTGAGGGTAAATTCAGAGATGTTACCGAACCTCTGAGTTTCCAAAGGCATACCTTGCTGTTCAAGCACTGTAAATGTCATGAAGTTGCTTAGGCCCCCAGGAGATTCTCTGTCTCACAACATTTCTGTGTCTTTACTAGACACTGTAACATTCTACAGACTCACAGTAACTGTCTCTCTCGTTTCCAGGCATCAGCAATTACTTTGGTTTTGTAGAGGGTTTTTCAAGTTTTAAGAGGAGATTCTCTGATTTATTTCCATGGCTTGTGCAGCCTCACATTTACTCTAGGGCTTTTCTTTCCTCTGGCACATCAGAACACATTAAAAAGAGTCCCTGCAGTTAGCTTTGGAAGACTTGGAGAGGGTACATTGATTGAAAACTCTTCTAGTACCAGGTTAATTCAGATCCTACAGCAATTCCTCAAGCACACCTCATAAAAAAAATCTGCCTATTCTAAAGGAAAACTAGAATGGCTTATGTATTGCTTTTATTATACCTGATGTGGCATAATCTTTAGCTTGTGCTCCTCTTGTTTCTAGCTAAAGTTGCTGTTTTGTATTTGGGACATGAGAGCATGCAAATGACTGAAGAACCCGTGTCTGCTCCAAAAGTTCTTTCAAAAATTTTACTGACAATTTCCAGTTGTTCTGATTGCCTGACCTGTGTTTGAGCTGTGCAAATTCCCCACTCCATTCAACCTAGTTCATTCCTGACCCCACTCAATCTTCATTTGGCTGCAGAGCCAAATTCAGTTTTATTTTACTTTCCATGGCTAGGGGGAGTATTTCTGCTGCAAACATTCATTATTTTTAGTGTTAATGTGTCCCTCAATCTAGTAAACAATTTATTTTTTTACATCCGTCCTACTGGAAAAAAAATAAATGCCTACATCATAATTCACATCCTCAGACTTTCTTTCCCAGCCCATCTAGATAGGACTTTTGGTTCCTATGTATCAGAACCAAGTAATATATGGCAAATTGATCTTTGTTTATTGGGTATTTTTGCATTATGATGGCCTTCGTTGCAAGAAATGTGTTGTTGCTTGAATACATTTTGAATTTGGTTTTTTTTTTCTCTCTGTGAAGACTGTCCATTTGTTACAAAACAAGGTGAGGGTGAAGAGCTTAGACTTACATAAATAACTTTCAATTGGTCATGTGTTTAATTTATGCTCAGTGTGGACATCCAAAAAAGATGGAAACAAATCTAACCTGAAAGCATTTGAAGTGTAACTGGGAAGCAGAACAAAGCAGGTAACTTTGAAAAAAGAGACATGCCAGAATTTATGTAGGTTCAGTCAGGATATTTAAAGGGACTTCACTCAATGTGGATTGACTTAAAAGTCAAAATATTTATTATGTTTTAGAAGGAGACATATTTTGAGTGATATTTCCTATCAGGTTGGAACCTCTGTCATCTACACTCAAATACCCTGCATAATTTCTGGAAATTCTTTCTTGTTATGTGCAGTAGCATGGAGGACTTTGCCCTCAACAGCCTCATCTGACACCAGTGCTTGCGTTGACAGAAAAATTTGTAAGTGCTGAGAGCACTGTTTCCAGTTCTGTCTGTTGCTTTTTCAGAAATAGTGGTTTGGTTACTTGTTTTTATTTGCCTTGTTCCATTGATCACTTCAGAAGCCATGCAATAAAGGGAGAGTAGGAAATTGAATTTAATATCTTAGTCCATAAGTGCCTGGCTTTTTTAAGTTTATGAAAGGATGACACTGATGATGTGTGTTGAGTACTAATGTTGGCTGGTTTCAGAAGCTGTTTTGACAGTGCAATTATTGTCAAAGTCATTGCAACAAATAGCCATTTTAAACTTTAAAGCATGAATGTAGCACGTTTAAGTTCTAGGGCTTCTCCACCAGTTAAGTATTCCAGGAACTTCATTGTAGCACAGAGACATCTGTAGAACTGAGCAAGTTAGTTTTAAAAAACACAATCTCTAAATATGTTTTATGGGGCTTGAATATTTGAAAGGGTTTACCTTACACTTTTATTATACAACTGCTTTGGAATGCCAAAGCGCTGTCTTCTGCGAGTATCAACCTGTAGCAATAATCCCTGCTTGAAGAGAGAGGTTGATTCCTGCTCTCTTAGACATAAACTGCTGTTTTGTGATGGCAGAAAGGGTTTCGTGCAGTGGTGGTCTACATGAAATTGCACCGCGAATGGTTGGTGTTTCTAAACTTTTGCCCCTTCTACATAACACGTAGGCTGTCATCTCATAGTTGTAATATATGGCCTGTCCTTCCACTTTACTAAAAAATAAAATATATAGATATGGATTCTGAGTTAGAATGATGACACAAGGAAACACAGATTTGCCTGTTGCCAGAGCAGGGAGTCACTGGCGATTTTTGGGGTGCCGTAACTGCAAAATGCTGCTTAAGTGCACGCGTAACCAGTGGCAATGAGAATTCCAGTGAGTTGCAGAATTTTAAAACTCTTACACTGGCTGAGCTTGGCTGCTTACAGCTGTAAAGAACAATGCTTACTGCTGCTAGCTCATACTGCTCAAAACACAGTCCCATCTTTAGGTCTTTGTGTCCTTTTTCAGCTTTCCCAGGCATCCGCTTTGCCTCCCAAAACGTAGTGGCTATCGGAGGCATTTTGTACAAGCAGCGCTTGCTGGTCACTATTGCAGTGGGAGTAAAAGGAAGATTTGGGAGTATGAAGCTCTGTTTTCATATTTCTATGCTTAGATATTTAAATGTAGCATGCTCAGGACAAAGTGCTGTTGCATCACTGCAGAAATACATAGTTAATATTCAGTTGTTGAAGAATATTGTCTGACTGTTGGGTTGGTTTTTTTTTTCCAAAAGTTCTTATTGCAGCCAGTGGAGAAAGAAAATGGGGTGGGGGGATGCTGAGGAAACAGTAGTTTCCCTTATCTTATAAGTAGGAAGCATTTGATATTATTGTGACAGTTTCACAACATTATGTCTAATTTGATTTATATTTTTCAGCTTGCTGCATTGTCTTTGAAGGAGCAATTATAAATTGAGCTAGGTGCCTGCAAGCAAAACTGTGGTGTGTGCACTTCGTTGTGTGTAAAACTACTTCAGTGTGTGGTATAGCAGCCTGAAAGGCAGTGTTAGAACATTTTAACATGGTAGGTGATAGTGGAAAAAACCAGGGCTATAGTATTTTTTTTCAAGGTGTTCTTCCTAAACCACATCCAGTTTAGAGCCTAGTCTTTCTGTTGATCCTTTGACTGGGATTTCAAGCTCTCACTACTAGTCAGACTGATTTCCCACTCTTGGACAGGATTTCATTTTAGAGCAGAACAGGAGAGCCACTTGACACAGCACCAGATGCCCTGAGGACTTTGCGCAGATTTGTGGTATCACTTTAGACAACTCACTTTATTTTTTGCTGCAAAAATCAAAATCTCTAACCAGTTTATCTAAGATTCTGAATTTTTTTTAGTATATTCACAAGCATGTACAAGCTTTAAATCCACATTTTCCTGTCCTCTATAGCCATGAAGTGAGATGTAATTCTCCATGTAATTGCTAAAGTACTGAAGCTAATAGAGAAGGTGGTTTAAAAATACCCAAAAACCACCATGAGAGCTAGCAGTGCTATTTGATCAACCTTGTTACTTCAGTTCTTCAGCTGAAGAAGTTGAATAGTACAGGCAGAAGAGAAGAAAATTTTCTAGGTAGAGGCCCTTGTCGAGGGCCTGCTTAGTCTCATTAAAACATTGTGGCAGAATCAGAAGTGGTTTGATCTCAATATTCTCTATTAGCATCATATACTATGCTTTGTTTCTCTGAAATCAGAGTTGCTTAGTTTTGGGGTTTGTTTTTTACTCTTAGTTGGGTTGGTGTTGGCAGAGGAAGGACAGTGCACTGTTAAGAAGATCTAGCAGCACGCACTCTGTAACTGGCAAATGTGCTTTGGAGGGACAATAGGAAACCAAGTATTTCAAAGGAATTGCATACAGTACTAATGTAGCACATTCTTTCAATCTGTTACTGGTTTTGGAATGTTTTGAAACTCTTTGAAGATATCATGAATAAAGAAAAATCATCTTTATAGTGAAGTGCAAGTTAAGGAATTTTTTTTCCTCCTTGTAATTCTTCCCTTTGAGACAAAAGCATACTTGGAATTGTGCTTTAGTGAATAAAAGTAAACAATTTAGTAATAAGAGTTAAAGAGCAGTTTTTCGAACTGTTGAAGTTTCTATTTAAAAACACCAGTTACTGCTTGCATGTTTTCAGCTGAGCATTGTTATTTCTCCTCCTTACCCCTGGGCTCTGAAGCGCTTCATGTAAAAATGTTCTGAAAGAGACAACTTTATGAAACTAACTTGCAGCATGATAAAATAAATGGAATTTGCTTTGAGCAAAAATGAGCCCTGTCCTCATAGTGGAGGCCTTGCAGCAGAGTTGGGAAAAACAGTTCTGGAGATCTTTGAGATGCCCTGAAGTAGCAGCGCTTGCAAGAAGAAGACTTCTGTTCAGGATCTTTTTTCTGCTTGGCGCCAGCATCCTCTGATCGTCCCTCCAAAATAATGTGATTCAGTGGTTGTTCTCAGAGCTTTTATGGTTTTCTTTCAGACACTTAGAGTGGTATTCATATTTCCTAACTTAGGTAGCTGAAAATTTCACTTTTGCATTTAAGTGAGTAGCCACCCTAGCCTGTATTTACTGCTGTTGGAGAGAAACTGGCACCTCCAGAGAGGTGTTCCTCTGACTTGCCTTAGAAACCAGTCTGAGGATGACATGACTTTCCCTCTTCAGGTGCCTTTTTGTCATCTTTGACTCTAAAGAGTGACTTGAAAAGAGCTCGCACTTGCACGTCTTTCAGCTGCCTAAGTTAGATACAGTGAATCCCTCTTTCTGCCTCAGGAGGAGCTGAATTACTCCCCAAATGTAGAGGGTTTTTTTCTTAATGAGGGAACTCACCATTTCCTCCCAGTAAGGATGGGTTAAGAAAAGGCTTAGCACAGTGAAGTGCTGTGCTTGTAAGACTCACAGCTGGGACAAGAACAGAGATAATTTCTGATTTGGAGCAGCCTGGTTTCTAGTTAATAAATTGGGCTGATTTAGGTTACAGTGCTGTCTCTGAGTAATGTAATTCTTCATTGCTTAATAAACATTAAAATCCTGTTTCTAACCTCCACAAAACACCAGGAATGAGAATTGCATTGGAATTATTCTGCTTTGGCAGCAGAGACCAAACCCAACTTGTTGCATTAATAAGACCCATGTCATAAAGCAGGGTTTCTTACAGCTAGGGGAGAAAATTAACATCAGTTTGCCAGTACAAAGCAGTCCTTAAAGTACAATGTTACTCCTTCTCTGCTGGGCCTAAAATCCCACTGCTAATGTTCAATCTGAGTTTTGCTTTCAAGAAAAAAGTAAGAAAGTACTAATCCATTGGATTATTCACATGCCTTTCTGACTTTTGGGGGGAGACTTTGGGGCTGCTTTCTAAACAGAAATTCCTTTCTACATTTTCTATCTATGATGGTTATCTGAGGAAGATCATCTGTTTCAGTTTGAAAATGCGTGTCTGAGCTGGTAAACAGTTCAGCAGGT
>NW_010195629.1:38552-53685 GCF_000695765.1 Mesitornis unicolor
GTGCCTGAGTAGAGGTGCCCAAGATCTTCCGGAGTGTGAGAAGGTGCAATGAAGACACATGGCAATTGCAAGACATACTTAAGCAAGTGAACATCAGTTATGAATAATGTGTAAAGCTTATGGATTCTTACTATTATATTGTTTTAGATGAATTAAACTTCATACGTAAGAATATTTGTTTGGGTTTTGTTTTGTTCTTAATATGCAGAACACTTCGTGTGTATGGACTAAAGACATTAGCACCAATAAAAGAAGCTGAATTGATTTGCTTGAAGATTGAAGTCTCTGACCAGCCAAGCAGTGGTGATGTAGATGGAGCTCTGTTTCTAGGTGGCAGCAAATCACCAGAGCAGCGTGTGGGCTGTATGGGGAACCTGCTGCACACATGTAGAGTTTGAGACTAAATAGGGACCAATGTGGATTTTGCTTCTGCTATTGCTTTCTCAACTAATTATTCTTTTGCCTCTTTAGCTCCAAAATGCTGTTCTAGTTCAGACATGAAGGGGTTTACCATAATTCTCAATTTTCTTTCCCCTTTCCATTGTGTGTGAATCCTTTCACACACAAAAGCAGTGGTGATTGTATTAGAGCTGGGTGTCTGCTCTGTCTTTACTCTGGATTTATTATAGCATTTCTATCAGCTTTTTCCTTGCTTTCCACTTCACAGGTTTTGATGATCTTTACTGAAAGCCACTAGTTTAAGGAGGTGGCTTTCTTAATGACTTATACACCATCTGTTATTTTATTTTATATTCAATTCATTATTGCTTTGATTTATAATTTAGTAAGTTCTGCAGATATCTGCTGACTTAATTATAGTGAAATATGTATTGCCTTTACAATAATGTTGTCAAACTGGGAACTATTTAGTACCCTAAAACATCTTGATCTTTGTCATGTAATGGTGCACGAGTTAAAGGATGGTAGCAGTCCTTTTCCAGCTTCAGAATCTCTGAATCTGTTGTTTTGTATTTCAGTTACCTTAGAATGCCACTGCTTGAATGGACATTGTATTTCTGCTTTTAGTTTGAAACACCACAACGTGATGTACTGCAAACTTAAAATTCTGTAAGTCCTGTTGAACCACCTGGCTTTCGGAAAGTGTTAATTGTGCATCAAATACTAGATGGCCTGCATATGACTAAAAAGAGATCAGAGTAATGCTTTCTTAAATGATCATTCTCAAAGGGGAATGTGTATTAAACATGCAATATTTTTTTTCTCTCGTGCCGCATACAGGAACAAACAAGTTGTAGAGTTTCATTTACCTTTTCCTTGGCTGTATTGCTGTGACGTACAGTAGAAACTTTATTTTGCCAGGAACTCTTCCTGTGAGAGTTAGTTTTGAAGTGGCTTTCCATTTCCCTGATTTGAATCCCAGAATCACAATGTGTATTCAAGAAGTGTCCGTCCTGCCTCCTTTCGATTGTGCAACATTGCCAGCAACAGCGAGGGCACTGCTTATGCTAACGTGAATTATTTAGCTGTTTACCCTGCTGGCTTATGAAGTTATTATGCTTAGTGCATAATTGGCAAAAACTTTTAGGCTCTAAGATGGAAGCTGTTGAGATTTTTCAAGATATTTATGCAGTTTTGTTGTTTGCTTTATTTTCAGGTGTCGCTGACCTCAAGTCTTCTTCAGTCATTCCAGTAACTAAATGTGAATTTGTCTGTCTTGGTTCTCTGCTGGGTTCCTTCAAATGCATTACTGCATAGGGTTCGGGTCTTATAGGAATAATTACTTCAAGCAGCAAATCCCACTTAAATGGAATTTGATCCATTTTTCTTTTTTAATAGAGCTGCCTAATTACTGTTTTCCCACAGGTACAAATTGAATCATGTTGGTCCCTTTCCACCTGTGATACAGTGAAGGTCCTGAGATCTGAAAACCAAGCAATCAACCAGAAAGGCCCACCTCTTACAGCGGACAAGAACTGGATGCTCTTTCCCTGTTTTAATGTTTTTCACACTTACTGTGATTGATGAATCAAAGGATCCCATGTGCGTTGGGCAAGCCAAGCCTGGACCAAAAGTTGCACACAGATTTATATCTTAGGCCATGCATGCTGAGGCTGGTGCCTTTCGTAGGCAGTGCCCTTGTGCAAGAGAGGTGACAGCAGCAGCAATCTTCTGGCTTTTGTGCAAGTTCACTGCCATTTGCGGGCGAGTTGCCAGTGTAGGTCGTTCGATTGAAGTGGGTTGCTAATAACAGCACTCTTGTTAGAATACGCGGTGAATCAGTTTATTCTAGTCAGTAATCTGCATAATTAGGGTGGAAATGAGAGTAATAAATATGCTTAAGTGTTTGGAAATGGCTTTCTTCCTGAAATTTTTTTCACAGGGTGAAAATTAGGATTAATTCTAGAGGAGGAGAAGTGACCTTAAAAGCCCCATTACAATTGACCTTAAAGCCACCATTCTTTAAAGTTACTGAGAAACATTTGCTAAGATTGAATTGAAAAGAACACCGAAACTTGACCCATGTTATAACAGTATTGATACTGAGTTTTGCTCCTCATTTCTCTGCATTTATAGAGATGTGTTAAAACTGGAACACAGTGTCTGTCACTTTTTTAATGGACAGTGGTAAAGTACAAGAGACAAAACTTGTGTGAAAGATTTACTGGTTCTTGGTTTTTTTATTTACTATATGTTTCCTTATTTCACTTTTCTAAAGAGCCTCAGAATAGCATGTTGATTTGGAAGTACTAAGAAGCACACATGATAGATCCTTCTTCTGTTATGTCAAAATTGTAGGAAGCCCTACTTAGGCAGTTCAGTATTTTTATGTGCTCTACTATGTCTTTTTTATCAGATCACACAAGACCTCAGAATTAGCCTTTGAGTGACTCAAAGTCTGAAAGCTCGTTCATCATACAGCAATCCATTTTGTCTGTACTTTTTTATAATAGTTTGGATCCCCACAAAACTGCATCCTATGTATCATTTACTTCTCGCACAGGTACTAGAAACCTCTTCCCTGAAGTGTTTCTCATGTAAAAAGTTACCTTGCAGTGAGAAATTTATTAAACAGGATTCAACATAAAGCATAGTTTAAAATTTAAATCTGTACCAATTTAGCTCCATTAAAGCTCAGTCTGGCTGTTTATTTTGGTGCTTTTAGGTACCTACAGTGTAGGAAAATGAAGTCTTGAATAATGTCAACTTGTCTCCTCCCATGGCAAAATAAAGGCCAGCACATGCTTTTGCCATACAGATGAAATAAGAATACCTGAAAACTAGAAGATCCATTGTCTAATGCTATATCCAAAAATCAGAACTGTACTGGGAGAGCAGGCAAAGTTTGTGTGTTGGCCTGTTCTGGTTAAGCAAATGCTTCCCTCATGGCAGCGCATTTCTTTCATTGCCTGAGAAGGCTCTTTCCCAATTTCATCCCCCTAGAAATCGTTTTAAAGTGTACTTTAACTGTAGTTCTGTAACATTATAAGCAGCAGTAGCTGCCGAACCAGGCAAAAGTTGTTTCTGGGCAACTTCTTTAAGCTTGTTGACTGCAGGAACTGATTTTTGATGGACTGTAGGACGGGCTTCCTGCCCTCCCTGCCAGGTCTCCCAAGCTCCTTCCTGCAGGGATTTTGCTCTGCAGCCATTTCACCAAAAACAGAAATCAGGAAGCTTTGTTAAAGCTGACGTGGTGATTTTTGCTTGGGATTTCTTATAGGAGTCATAGGTTGTTTGGCGTGACAAGAGTTGACACACGTGTTTTAGTAGCTTATTCCCAGAGACTGTTAAACCCTTGGTTACCAGTGTTAGTTATGACCCAGTATTCCGTCTGTTAATAGCAGTATCAGCTCTGAGTTTCAAAGAGTTGATGCTTCTTTCCTTGATAGATTTTTCTAGCTTTTTCCCATTTTGAAGGCATATAGGTTGTGTATCTGTCAGTGTATATACACATGTATGCAGACATGCACACACATGCAGATATTCATGTAGCTATATTTATGTACACACACAGATCACACCCCCCCCCCCCAAATCCAGCAGTGTTTATTCACAATAATTTGTGTCTTGGTTAACAGAAGTCTTATCTTTGGAGGAAATAGCAATGTATAGTAGTATGTAATGTATAGTATTGTATAAAGGTGTTTCACAGATAGCACTGATACTCAGTAGCTTTCAGAGGACACCATAACAGCTCTTTAACAGTGAGCAACAACAGACAAGGACAGGAAATGTAAAAGAAGGCAAAAGACACTTGAAAATACTGAGGGGTGTATGTGAAGAGGTTGCTAGTTGGTAATTATACTGGAGTCTGGACAGGTCAGCTAGTTGCCTTCTTAAGTTTGGTGAAATGGCATCAAACACTTCTGTCTGTGGGATTTTTGAGGTTACAGATAAGCATTTCAAATGTAATAGAGGCATCAGAAATGTGCTCACTTGGTATAGTGAGGCACCAGCCTGGAATGGCAGGTTACATCTGTTCAATGTGCTGGCTCTATTTCCAGCTGCTGAAAGAAGTTATCAGTGGTAGTAAGTTATCCTAACTCTGCTCAAATCAGAACAGAATGTTCCCTTTATGCAAATTTAAGCTCTGCTTCTTCAGTCTCTGAACTTTGGTAGTATAGCATCTAGTCCATCCTCTAACATTCTTTTGCTTCCTTCAGATTTCCCATATGGGAAGCACAGGCTTTTTTAAAAACAGTGTGTGTTATGACTTCTGCCAAATTATGATATTCATATTCGTGCAAGCAAAACATAGATAAGAGGGATGCATGTAATGCATGAATAATAACCTTAACAGTTGGTATTGCTAAGTCATAGAATCATAGAATGGTTTGGGTTGGAAGGGACCTTAAAGATCACCCAGTCCAACCCCTTCCCATGGGCAGGGACACCTCCCACCAGACCAGGTTGCCCAAAGCCAGATCTAACCTGGCCTTGAACACTTCCAGGGAGGGGGCATCCACAACTTCCCTGGGCAACCTGTGCCAGTGTCTCACCAACCTCACAGTCGAGAATTTCTTCCTAATATCTAGTCTAAATCTACCCTCTTTCAGTTTAAAACTGTTACCCCTTGTTCTATCACTACACTCCCTGATAAAGTGTAACTCCTCAGCTTTCCTGTAGGCCCCCTTCAGGAGCTGGAAGACTGCAATAATGTCCCCTGGAGCCTTCACTTCTCCAGGCTAAACAGCCCCAACTCTCTCAGCCAGTCCTCGTAGGGGAGGTGCTCCAGCCCTCTGATCATCTTCATGGCCCTCCTCTGGACCCGCTTCAACAGCTCAATGTCCTTCTTATGTTGTCGTCTTCTATAGCCTGCTGTCCTGTTTGGATCTCCGAGCCCAAACAAAAATGTGAAGAATCCAGAGCATAACCAGCAAGGGAGACCTGAGAAATTTTGCTCTCAAGATCAAACTTAGTCAAGGCAAGACTGGAATATGAAAAAGAAAATGAGGAAGAAGAAAAGAACAGTTTGCTCACTATGGCTGTGGTGGGCAGGGCAAGAAATAATGGGACCACATTGTAGCCTGAGAGTTTTCTCTGAGCTTAGGTAACAAAAATAGCCAGAAAGATCAGTGCTGATTAGGTTGCCTAGAAAAGCTGTGAGTGTCTCATTGGAGGCTATTAAGAACAGGTGAGACAAATCTGTCATGAATGGTTTGTGTCTGGCTAGTCTTCCCCTAGGCAGAGGGATAGCCTTGGTTGAGCTTCCAGACCTTTTTTTGTGATACTCTGAATATTCAACAAGTCCTGTGTTGCTCTTATGCCACTGGGAGCAAAGCAGCTGACAAGCTGCAAGATCAGTAAAAACAAAATAGGCGAAAAGATTGATGCATCCATAGCCTGTGGGAGAGATGGGAGTGGGGAGCTCTGATATCGCCGCTGCACAAGACTCTGCACACCCTTTCTTCATTTGCTTCGTGGAACCATGCTGGCACCACATCTGGGGCACATCTGGGGCATCGTCAGTGCACAGAGAGAGGGAAGGATAGGGAAGGTAATGAGAAGTGAATAAGCTATCGTTTATCCTCTGCTGCTTCCTCTGTACCCACAAGGCAAATAGATAGCACAAGTAATCAGATGTATGCAAAGCTAATTGTTACGATGTTTACCAATTTTGAGCGTCCTCAGTTGGTATGGTTCACTCTCAGGAACAGATTGAAAGATTAAAAAAAAAATGCATAAAAATTACTGAACAACTCGCTGATTCCATTGCTTTTGCTGGTGAAAGCCTCTGTAATTTATATTACTCAGTTGAATTTCCGTTAAGTTCCTCCATGAACTGGAATTTGGTAGACTTTGCAACATTTAATAATACATTTGCTTTTCACACTGCTCTGTTCTGCTTGATATTTAGCCCATCTGAAAAAAAAAATAATCTCTGGCAGGTTCTTATCATTTGATGGGGGAAGAGCAGGAGTCACACAGAAATGGAAGAAAGGGTAATGGTAGACCAGAGAAGCTGCTTATTTAAACCTTGTTCCTGTGCAGAAAAGGATGTCAGAGTTGTTTAGTGGATAAAGTTGCACTAACATTGAAGAAACGCCGAGTGCACTAGCAGACCCCTCTAACTCTCTTTGACAAGTCTGTGGTACCTGGTAAGCGAGAAAATACTCCTGATTCTGTCAAGCGAGGCTCTGTTACAAACTGGTTGTACCTAAGGGCTGAGATGGTCTTGTAGAATACTTTTGAGCACCAGGCCAATGGCTCACATGGTCAGTGGAACCGTTTCAGACGTACCATGCAGTATTAGCAGCATGATATGATTGTCAGTGTATCCTAAAATAGTTGATATAGCTGTGATGCAATCTGGCTGTCTTTTGAGGTTTGCATGGATTTTAGTGCTCTGGGGAATATTACAGGTGAGGGGGATGGTTTTTAGGTCTTCTACTTTTGGGAACCTTTGAACGTCAAAACTTTATTATAAGCTTTCATCTTTGGAAACAATAAGGACTTTGTGACTTAATTATGGCTGGAAATGTGTTAACATAGTGTTGGTTGCTGTAAGTATTTTAAAATCTTGGACTCAATACACTGGCCTAAAAGTCACAAGATATTAATGACACCAGCTTCTTTTTATTAGCCTGTTTTGTTGTTGTTGTTTTTAAATGTTGAGAATGTATCTTGGTCATGTTTGGGGTCCTTAATTATCAGTATGAATTTCAGCAATATTTATTTAATTACCTTAAACAGGATGAAATTAAAGCTTCTCTTGGAATGTGTGAATCCAGAAGTTGCAATTTTGAGCAAGTTAAACTAGAGTCACTGTGAAGCTGCTGGTTGGTGCCATGCTCATGCATTGCAAGGTGCTTAGAGAGGAGCTGAGTGCTGGTGCATGTGCAGGTGATACATCTGCAGTTTAGTGTTCCTGTGATGTCCCAAGAGCAATATGGGTCTGGATTTTTCACTTTGTGTGATGGCTAGACCTAATCAAGAGCAAGACTGCTGTCTGTTGATTAAAGAATCCCTTTAAAACTTTTATAGACAAGGGTATAGGTGTACCCATCCTTCTTCAGTGGTGTCTCTTCTCAGGTCCCTGGGGCAGCACTATGGCTTCTCTCCAGCCCTCCTAAGCTGTGTGGAGTGACTGTGAGGTTCACAAGGTTCAGAAATTGCTGTCCTGGGAATGTAGATGGTGCCAGCACCATAGCAAGTTTAACTGCAGATGGAGGATTTGCCTTACTCATGGATTCCTGGTGCTGAACAGCAAGCAGACGTACTGTGAAGTTCATCCTATAGCAGCAGAAGCACAGCTCCAAGGGTGAGGCTGGATTTGGAGTTCCACTGTGCGAAGGTCATCTCTCAAATAGCTTAAAAGAAAAAGTTTATTAAAAATTAAATACATTTACACCCTCACCCCCCAGAAGAAGATAAAACTTATCATTATATTTCTAGTTTCTTACTGAAACCAATTCCTTCACTTTGGGACTTGGATATAGTCTGAATATTGTCAGGAAAATCCACTCAGTTTTTTATTCTACTGATTATTCCAGTATAACCTATTCCTACTCTACCAAGTTTAAAAAACATTACTATAGTAAAGTGATTTGCAGACTGTGCTGCTTTCTGCCTTATCTTGACAGGTGTGCCATTAGCACTGTTGTTCTGGAATCAATTACCAAGGTAATATTAGTATCCATTTTTATGTTAGTGCTTTGGAATTTGGAGAATCCTAGCTTAAATGTGGGGCTCAATAAGCTAGTAATTTGTATATCCAGTGCTAACAGTGGGGGTCAGTGAAAAACAGCAGCGCTCTTGGATTTGAACTGATTTTTAATCTGGAAAAGTATCTAGAGACAGTCTTGTCTTTTGAGGAGAAAGAAGTCAAAATGAAAGTAGTTAGGCCAAAAATATTTTTTGTGCTGGAAACGTTGCAATGATGCCTCCTTATTAGCTGGGTTTGTTTATGCTTGTATTAGCCATTGACTAGGTGTCCTGGCAGGGCAAAGTATCCCATGGTGTACCGCAGTCCTGCAGCTTGCTTTTTTGATTTCCTTATTAACTCAGCTCATGGAGTAGGTGGGATGGAAACATTCACTGCATTTGCTCCTAAAATCTTTATGTAATAGAACTTGCATTCAAAGAGCAGCAAAAAACTTGCTACACTAAATTACTGTACTCACATAGGGGTTCCCTGTGTAGGAGAGGGATAAGTTTGTTTTCATTATATTACGGGTATGTAATTCTGCATTCAGCGTTTCTGTGTACGTGAACTCTTTGTGTGAGTGTGTTACATGCTCCTGTGTATGCTTGATCTGCAGAGGTTATGCTGAAAGACTGCTCTTAGGAAATCTTTCATGACTAGTTTGTCAGCTAGGATAGCAGCAAGGGGAGTGAAAATGGGAGAAAAAGTTTGTAGCAGGCAGGAGGGTGGTTTTTGATCATCATCGTGAGCAGTCCTCCGTGTGTGCCTGTGCACCCACATGGGTCTCCTGAGTGAATTTGTAAAGCCCAAGGGTGCTCTTCAGAAACCAAGCAATGGCTTTTGGTTCAGCCAGTTGTTTCCAGCAGATGTGACTGCACGGCTGAGTGTTGCAGACGTGATTGTTCCAGTCTGTACGGCTGACAGATGCTGTGGAATGGGTTGTTAAAGTTGCTCTTTGGGGAGCAGCTGAAGATGTGTTACAGCCTGGATAAAATATTCAACCAGATTCTCGTGACAGGAGGTAATAATGCAATATAAATGCAGGCAAAAAAACTCCACTCTATGACAAACTGGAACTATGTCTGCTGTATCATGAATCACTGTAGTTGCATGCCTCGTTTCCAGATCTGGTGCTTTTGAACTAGTACAGACATGTATCAAAAGTTTTAGGAGATAAGAAGTTGTGAACTCCCATTTAAATATGGAGTGGTCAATAACTGCATTTTTTTTAATGTGAGAATAATTGGAGAAGTAGGGAAAATGCTTTCAGGGCTCTTGCATGGAAGAAGTTTTATTTTCAGTATATGTAAGTTGCTTGAATTTAACTACTGGGAAAGTAATTCCTGCTTGAGACTTTGAGTCAAGGTGTAATGCTTTTCAAAATAAAGGTGACTGGCTTTGCTTCGTGCCTTACATATCATTTAAAGAAATCTGCAGAATTCCACTAAGTTGTGAGTTTTCTTGTCCTTGGGGTTTATTTCCCAGGTGACATGTTCCACCATCAGAGGTAGGAGGATGCCTGAAGTTCAGAACATCATAGAGCAGCCAAAGGCCAAGGAAAAGAAATAAGGGGAATGATGTGACAAGATGGTCATAGATACAGATATATAACTTAGAGCAGTAATCAAGATTTATTTATTTAACATTCTGAGCCACCTAAAATCTTTCTCATCGAAATCTAGGGCTGTAAGAAGGTACTTATTACTGTACTTCAAGAACTGTTTTGTGAGCAACATATGTCCTCAAATTATGTATGGCTCACTAAAGCTCAATAAATGCTTGTGGCTTTCTTCTGATGACCTCGTAGGTAGTGCCACCTGGCACTCCTGCCTGTGGAGAATACAGAATGAGGACTCAAGCAAAAGTTCTTTAATTACAGCTCTTGCTTAATGGTAGTGAAAAAAAAAAAGTTAAAAGGAAATAAACTGTTCTCTGGAATGTGTTGTGCTTTAGTAAGTATGTTACATTAATTTATTTGAAGTAAGAATTAACAACTGGCTAACAAAGGAGTGAGAACTCTTTTGACTCCTTCTACTCTTATCTATCCTTCTGTCCCTTAAAAGCTGTTCTTCTAGATCTGTTTTGAATTCTGATCCCTGCTGTTCTGGGCAAAGACTCATATGCCATACATTCATTCTGTTTTATTTAGTAAGCTACAGTAAATCAATGAAAGGCCTCATCGTTAATACAGTCTGGCATTCATAACTACAAGAAATATATCAAGTCTGTTTAGGTCACCTCTGAATGTTACTGACTGGAAGAAGTCATGGATAGGGTAGAGGAGGAAAAAATTTATACATTCATCCATTTCTCTTAGTTTATTGGAGCACTGAAAAAAGCTGCAAGGTCTTCTAGAAATGTGCAAGCATTATCTGTAAATCAGGTTTAAATATTTATCAGTCTTAATCTGAGCAGACTGGGTTGTGTATGTGTGTGTGCGTATGCATGTAATGACTTTGCCGAGAAAAAAGCGAGATTGAAAATAAGAGATTATTCCTGTGGAGACTGTCTGTGGATAGCTCCTTAACATTTCTTTAGTCTAAAGCCAACCCCATGAGTTTCCTGACTGTCAGCTTTGCGCTCGTGCTGTGTGGTTGCTCTGAAGATAGGTAAAATGGGGAGGGTGAGTATCCTCTGAGGTCAGCCTAAATCTTGTAGCATGGCAGAATACAGTGTTTCCTGAGTAGGTTTTATACGTTCATGCAGCTCATGACAGTTCTCTGCAGAGACAACACATGAGGTCTTGGAAGCAATTTGGTGGTGTTAGCACAGCATCACTGGGAGCTAATAAAGTTTTCCACTCAGAGAAGCTAATTGCTTTAGATAAAGCAGTGAACTGATGAGGTTTCACAGTCTCTGGTGCCTGACTGAGTCTGATCACTGTTAATGCTGGTATCTCCTTCTAGTGTAGTGCAGTTAATACAGGAGCAATATCTGTGCAGGACACCTGATATCCCTATCTGTCAGTTGAATAAATACACCTGAGTGCTGAAATGAGAAGCTTAAGGCTATTTTGTCAAGAAGGTGTTTTGTTTTGTACCCACTAGCATTTCCTAAAGATGCCTGGTTTTCTTGCTCACTGTGGCTCCGAAATTCAAGGCTGAACCTACTGAGTATATTGAGAAGCATTACAGGCTAAAGGATATTTATCTGTACCTGTAGATCTGTGTAAATGTGCAGAAGCTCTTTGGAGGACAAAATGTTTACAGAGTTGCTGATTTGTTTAATAACTGCAGTTAATTTACCTTTAGTGCTAGGGTTTGCTATAAAATAGATTAATCCACTTGCACTGTTAGGAGAAAATATTTTGCTGCACACTGATTTCTGCTGTCATGCAACAAGAGGAAAATGGCAGTGTTTTGTTTTACTGGACTTTTTTAGATGAGTGCACCCAAGAGTATTTGTTGCTGCCTCATCTTGCGCTGGCTCACCCCCTCTGACAGCTAGTGATGTTCAGTGATAGCTAATAGTAGTGATGTAGTTATGCTTTTCCTTAAGAGCACTGTGCTGGCTCCAGTGGCCACTGCAGTTTGGGAAGGGTGCTCATTTGCCAGCTTCTCCTATATCTTGTGCTGTTCTCTGATGATACAAGAATTCAGTCAGCGCAGCCATCTGTGTGAAATGTCTGACTCGCTTCCTTCAGTGATTTTAATTTCTGTAGCTTCTTCATTATGTTTCCTTTTGTTGAGAATGACTGAAGAGCCTTTTGGGTTTTTTTTTGTCCCTTTGTCTTCTGTGTGATGAGTGAATAGAGCCCCCTTTTCCAACCTGTTCATCAGTCATGCAAATGTGTTGTCAAGTAAACTTCACAATTCTTTGATTCAGCAAAGTCCCAGTTGTTGTCATTGACCAGCATTTTAACCCATTCTGCCATCTGAATTGAATATCATACCACGGGTACAGCAATCAAACTGTGATAGGGATAAGAATATTCATGTTATGGCTTCTCCCATGCCCACATAGCCTGCTAATTTTTAATTTTTTTTTTGTGACCAAGTATAACGGCCAGGAATAAATGTGATGCATTTTGCATCACCAAATGTCATCTACTTCTCCTTTATTTGCTATTTTATTGGTTAACTTATAGAGCTATTACAGGCTGATCAGGCGTAATAGTCCTTGTTGAAGTTGGCCTTGGTTGCATCACATGTTACTGTAACCTAAGTACGCTACTGTAAAAGATGCAGAAGGCATTGGTGCGAGAAAGTTATAACATGATCTCTTTGAATGAGGTGCTTATCTTCTAGGAAGGTCAGTCTGAGAGGAAGATGATTTTTTTTAAAGAGGACCTATTTTCAGAAATTATTTGTGTCACTTCCTTTTCTGCTCCTAATTACAAGCTCTCCATTCAGAAACTTATAGCACTTGGTAATTCAGTTTCTGCACTCCTGGCTACTTGTTGAACGAGGTTTAAGAGCAAGTTCTCACTAATCAGGCTTGTTCTTTAACGGAGAGAAAAGAAATATATATTTCTTTACTTTTAGAGCTGATATTTCATCATGATGAATTAAAAAGGATCCAGAAAGATACTAGCAGTAGAAGAGTTCTATCCCCTATTTACTGGGATATTCAGATTACTTCAATTTAGATTATAGGGCAAAATTAATTTCCTTACTCTGACATTTGTTGTTTCACAAGAGAGAACTATTCATGAATCTTCATGGATGTTTTGTTCTTTCTGTGCTTCATACTGTTTTTAGAGAACACTGCTTTTTTAAAAAACCTATATGTATATATCAGTATTTATGTCTTTCCTATTAAATGCTTGACTTGTGGCAAACTTTGTTAGCAGTAAAGATTCTTTTTTTCCTTTTTAAGCAAGGAGAATAGGAAGGCTTACTTTTCAGCTTATTATTACATTTGTTTAAAACATTTCACTGTTAATTATACACCAAATTATAAAACTGTCAGCACCTTAGTCATTGACTTTCAAATATTCTGACACAAAATTGGAGGACTGCATACATGTAGAGTGCTTAAAAAAAATATTTTTTATTTCAATATGAGGAGTTCTGTCATATTGCTGTTATTTCTTTGCATATCTTTGTGTGATATCTTTCCAAGAAAAGCATTTTAAGACCCTGGAGTGCTGCCGAGATGAGCATAGTGAGGAGAGAGGAACCAGCAGCCTCTGGAGCTGTGTGTGCAGAGCTGTGGTTTTACCCTATCTTGGAGACCACCTGAAGGGTCTCAGATAAGTTTTCATGTTCTTTCCTCCCCACCTTCCAGTTAGTCATTCAGCAGATTGTGAAGATCTTTAGCCTCTCCACAATTTTTTCCCCCTCTTTATTTTTGTGGGACTAGGAGGAACTTTTTCCTTCTTCCTCTAAGTACTGCCAGGCACTTCTCTATTTCTTCTCTCTTGCAATGGGTTGAATTTTACCTCCTCCTTTCCTCTGTGTAGTTGGCAAATAGCTTTGTAAGCTGTTGTTTCCCAGCCATTTTAGTGGGTCTTCACACATTTTGGTGGGCATTTGTAGAGACAGCTTGTGTGCAAGGCAAACTAGCTATCCCCGAGCAGCTGGGTGTTTATGACCTGTTAACATGTGCCGAGTTTTGAGACTTTCTCGAATGATGGTGGAGCTTGAGTGCTGATCATGAGGGAGGTATTTGCTGCCTCAGTGCTTAGCACTTCAGCGCAATTTTTTATGCTTTGATGCTGTATTTAGTGGTGTGTTGGGACATGCTTTGTGCTTACAAAATCGGGCTCTTTGCTGAGTGCCTTGGGCTGCTGTTACCTGTGGTATCTATGGCTGGAAACATGATTGTTCTTTGCATTAGCAGCTTCTCCATCAAAGAAAACTTGAGATTATATTTTTTGTGTTTCAGAAAGCTAGCCAATGATAGCTGTGTAACTTAAGACAACTATATGTAACCAGAGCCTTTGACAGCTTGATGTTCTAGTCTGCACTGCTACAAAAAAAAGAGAGGGAGGAACAAGGATGCATCATCTGCTGATAAGGAAACTGAAGGGGTAGGTTTACTTACATGACTTTTCCAAGGGTAGAAATCTGATCAATGAAGAGACGACCTAATGCCAACATAGACATTACCTCTTATCTAAACTGTTAATGTCAAAATATTATTTTCTTTGGGATGGATGTTTTCCTGAACTGTTTAGCATTATTTGACAATAATTCCTCACATTATGAACTCAGCTTAAAAGTCACAATGCTTATTTTTATGCTGACCTCTACAGTATCATTTTTTCCTTAAAACAGGTATTTAAAAATACCATTGAGGACATGAGCAGTGGAAGAAAAATGAATAGTTTGAATACACTTTTAAGTTTTAAAAAGTAGAACTGCATTTGTTTTACATTACAGATCTGCAGGATCTCACATCTTTCTTTTAACTGCCAAATTTGGATGAATTCTCATTTAGCCAAAGTGCAACTTCTGGCAGAGAAAAACAGTCTGGTAGTTGGGAGTTACTTAAATTAGGACCTGAGAAAGACAGACAGGTGTTGAGGAGCAGTTAGGTCAGAGAGGCACATTAATAAAACAGAGGTGCTTTTCAGCCTAATAAAGAAGAGAACAGGGATACACAGCTGAACTGGAAGAGGAACAGATGGAGATCATGGAGTTAAAACGTCAGAGCACAAAGGTAAAGCAAGTGTGTCAGAGTAGAAGCTAAAAGAAGATGAGTGCCATTGTCTGTGCCCCTGTGTGAGAAGCCAGAAAGCAAGAAGAGGTCAACTCCTTTGCCCAGCGCTGCTGAAGCATGGCAGGATGATGGGAGGCAATGGACATCTGGGATTCCTGACTGCTGACCGCATG
Organism: Mesitornis unicolor; assembly: GCF_000695765.1. Lineage (NCBI taxonomy): Eukaryota > Metazoa > Chordata > Aves > Mesitornithiformes > Mesitornithidae > Mesitornis > Mesitornis unicolor. Next base: position 53,436 of record NW_010195629.1, read on the forward strand.
TAGGACAGATCAGGTCATGGATCTGACCGGGAGCTGTCCTGTGCTCCTGTAGAAACTGGAAAGGAGACGTCTGAGAGGCATATGCTGGTCTGACTGCGCTTCAGTGCTCTCTCCTATGGTTATTCTGCCTTGCAATGTACGTGTTCAAAGAAGCTGGGTTAAGATTACGGATCCAGCCTCAGGCTTTGCACCTCTGAAATACGGCACTGCTGGCTTAATGTTCAGTTAATACAGGATTGCTGTTTTTTCA
>NW_010195629.1:53716-57787 GCF_000695765.1 Mesitornis unicolor
TTTGTGCATGAGGCTCTGTGGGAAAGCCTGAGCAAGAGTGCAGGGTTTTCTGATTTCTCTTGTGTGGGTGATCTGTTCTGTTATGCAGTCAGGTTATTGACAGTTTTATTAATCAGCATTTCATCTTTACAGAGAGCTACTCTGCCTCTGCCCTGGAACTTAATAAAGATGTTTTTATGGTGAGATTTTTGTCGTCCTAGTAGGACAGTGTATTCATTTTCCTGGATGAATTTGGGAAAAGTAGTTATAGTTAAAGATACCTTAGGGTGGGAGATGCTAATTGTGCAGTTAATGGGAGATGCTTATAAGTTTGTCTGTATACAAGGGGTTTATAAAAATTTTTTTAGAGGCATTGCATGCTCTATAGTTCCATCTTAGAGAATAATATGAAAAAAGTGGATTTCTCTCCCTGTTGCATGGGGCATTCTGTAAATGCTGTTTCTGTCTTTCATAGCAGGTTGAAAACCTTTGCCAGAAGACACACAGTAAATAGGGAAAAGAATCTGATCCCTCCAGATGCTAGAGAAAACTATATCATGCAGTTTTCCCTTGATACAGGAGTCTGGTGGTTTCTTAGTGCTAATTAACTTTCATGTCTTCAGTCCTTAAAACCACCACCACCAACAAAACGTGAGTCCCAAAGTAATGCTTGGCTGGCAGCATAGATAAGACTGTCCATTGCTGTCAGAGACAGTCCTTTATCCTCTTAGACACATGAGTAGTCTCCAAACACTGCTACTGCACACTGCTGAAAGGCCCTGCTGTGTAATATCACTCTTTGTTAATCGCTCCAGTTGGAAATAAGCCGGTAGAGCAGCTAACCTAGCAGCTGTATTTCCAGCATGTTTCTGGCAGGGTGGGAAGGGAGTCTGACATTAAATAACTGAAGGGCCGTGAAGCTGGGATGGTGCCTGTCAGAGAGCTGGTGCTTTCCTAAGACTGAGGGGGAAATGGGAGTAGTGGGATCTAAGTCACTAAAGTAACAGGAGATCATTGAAGCAACTACTTGGTGTCAGTCTTGTAGTGCCACAATTTCCTTATAGTGTGTGGTATGGAAGGACAAGAGTAATTCTTTTGATGATGAGAAGAAGTGCAAATAAAGGTACAGTTTATTTGGAGGCTGCAGGAAATGCATTGTGGCCCATTTATTTGCGGGAGAGAATGTTGAACCTTCACTCCTCATTGATTGCTCAGTGAAACCAACTGAAATACAGCAGTGGAGGCAGCAGATGGGAAGGATGGGAAAGAAAACAAGAAGTTATTGTCTGTCATAGGATTATCCATGCTGTCTAAGAATACGTAGTTTTGGAATTAAAATCCCACAGGAATTAGTGTGAGATTGTGTGAGGCAGTTCATGAGAACCAGGCGCATAGAGACAGTGGGTCCTGCAGAGAAGGTTGATGGGAAGCTTGGCACAGCAAAGGTAGTGTGTAGCCATCTCTTCTTAAACACTCAGTAATAAGCAGTAAGACACCCAGGAAAGTGTTATTATTGATGCTTGTGTGGTATTTGAGATGATGCTGGTACCTTACTGGCCTGAGTTCTGGACTCTGTTGTAAGGTGGTCTTTCCTCCATGTGCCCATGTGAAAATGGCACAGCTACAGAAGCAGTGCGCAGCATGGTACATTTTTTCTTACTCTCCTGAATTCAAATAGAGATGGAGTCTTGATGACAAAAAAAAAAAAAAAAAAGAACAGGTAACCTTTTATTTTTGCATTATTCATACACACATTAAACCATAAAGGATAATTTGCTGAACACATACCCTTAATTTCTGGGTAATGTGTGAGTAATGCAACAGCCACAGGCAACTAGGTTGTGAAATGTTACCTTGAAAGGTTTGGATTTTTTTTAAATTGTAATTGAAGCATCATTTTCTAAATAGCTTTTCATTTGAACATCAGCAAGAATGTTTGAAATCAAGTGGGATCTTCTTGGCTATTAAGCAGTCCTGATAGTAATATTAATATTAAATAACATTTAGCAAACATTTAGCAGTAATAATTTCTAATTACTATTTTTACTAAGTGATGATGGCTATAGAACTCATGTGTCTTTAAAGAAAACATGTTAGGTACTAGTGCAGTTTTCCTATCTTCAAATCCCATTGATAGTACAAATGAGGGGTTTTTTTCATGTGTGTTCTTGTGTGTGACTTAAAATGAATCTTAGAAGAAGTATAATGTTGTTGCAAATATGTGCAGTATACTGAGTAGTCGGCTCCCGAGAATGTAAAAGGGAACACAGGCGGGATCTTTGGAAAGAACTGGCTTTCTTCTGACGTTGACTGGTTTTTGCCATACAATAAGACACAATCACACTTCTGGGTCTATCTGAGAAAAACTTGTGTGTAGTGAATGGCCATTGATGCCTTCAGGAAGGTGGATGTGACAGGTGCCCGCGTGCCCAGGAGGAAGGATGGTTTTGCATCAGGTGCAAAGGATGCAGAATGGATCCTCAAGAGGGATTGTTAACAGTCTCCACATTTATCCAATAACAAGAGCAAAGTGCAGTATATGCACTGTGGGGAAAAAAAGGGTAACATGTCACAGGCAGAGCTTGTATTTTGCTAGGACTCTGTCAAGATGCCAGCATACCACCAGATCCAGGTTGCCCAGTGAGGCAGTGGAGGCCTCATCCCTGGAGATATTCAAGGCCAGGCTTGATGGAGCTCTGAGCAACCTGATCTAGTAACATTGTCCCTGCTTACTGCAGGGGAGTTGGACCAGATGATCTTCAAAGGTCCCTTCCAATCCAATACATTCTATGGTTCTATCCTGAGGAAAAGCAATGGAAAACTCGGCTGTTTTCATGTATGAGTTGTTGCTGCAGGGCCATGCTCTGTTTAAATTGGAGAGATATTAAAAGTCTGTTTCATGAACATCAAGAAAGGTGTTAGATGATTATTTTTTTTTCCTCCTACCGAAAGTCTAGGCAAGTTTAGAGCCAGGGCTGCCAGTGCTGTCAAAGGAGAGTAATACTTTGTAACATCAGCTGAGATTTTCACTTGGGCTCAAAGGAGAGGGAAGCAGAGGAGCAGAGCTAGATGGGGTGAAGTGAAAGGTTCTGGTGAGACCAGCTGAAGAAGACCCAGTTTGGTGGCTAACAGCTAACAAGAAAGAACAGGAGCTTTTGCACGTATTTTCATAGTTGGCAGAAGCAGCACTCGGGGGCCAGCAGTGTGAATCATCAGGTCAGTGAGTTTGAGAGTGATGAGAGAGCCTCGGCTAGTGAGGCTGGAGGAAACCCTGAGGTAGGATGGGGCAGCCTGTCTCAGTCCAGAGGTCAGGCATAGCGGTTGTGTTCTTGCACAAGAAAATGAGGCTGGTGTGTCTCCTGGGCTGAGCACGCTGACTCCCAACTTCTGTAAGCCTTCAGGCTTTAAAAAAATGTCACTTTTAGGAAAACTCTTCTCTCCCCCCATTTCTTTTTCTCTCCAGTATACTACAAAAAGGAGCACTGATCCAGTCTTAGCAAGGGGACTGTGTTGGTGCCACTGGCTATGCAAGGGCATTTGACTTTTTTATTTGACATTGGTAGACTTTAAGCTTGCTGCATACAGTGATAGCAGCTTTCTGATCCTGGGAAGGAAAAAGCCTTTTCCCAAATTCTAGTCAGGCTAGGCCAGGCTGGTGCCAGCTTCTTTCATGGCATGTAGATGAAAGACTGTGTGCAGAATAAGACTAGGACACCAGAGTGGAGGGACCTTGGAAGAACTGGGTAAGTGACTGTAGTACAAATTGAATTTCATGTTGTCATGGTTTCCTGGAATAAAGTGCAAGTGCGAGATGTGGATTTGATTTACAGACGTTCAACAAATCTCCAGAATCTATAGGTAACAAGTTCCTCTGTACATTATTAATAGAATGAATAGCATCCTTTTATAAAAGTTGTTTTATCTTAGCTGGGGGAAGAGCTAGACCAGACTTTTTTGGGGAGTTGAAGAAATGAAAGTCCCAGCGTACTATTAATGTGTCTAGAGTAAGTGCACTAGTAGCTTCTCTTTGTAGTTCCATACAAAAAATATCATTAAGATTTTTCTCTAATTGGTCTCCTTTTTCTTTTCCTG
>NW_010195629.1:57818-63993 GCF_000695765.1 Mesitornis unicolor
GGATTTGGGATATATTTAAATATAATACCAGAAATATTTTTAGGTATTACAACAACAAACGTTTATTTTCAAGGATCTATGTGTCTTGCAAGAAACTTAATGAACAAAAATAAAATCAGAGTATCAACTTCTTTTTTTCTTGCACTTGACTTTTAATGTTGTTTGTACTTTGTGCATGCCAATGTGTGATATCAGATATAGGTTATTCATTTGAGGATATTAAAAATGTGTCTGAGAGGGCAGTTTTTAAGTAGTCTTTTAAGCAGATCAGTTTTAATTCACACAAGTTTTTCAGTAGTGCCAGCTGACCCCTGCCTGAAAGGAAGGCTCTGTGACAGGTGGCAAAAGAAGTCTGCCACTAGCAATGCATTTCTCTCCTAAGGTCAGTGCGGGTTGGAAAAAACTCAGCTTGGAATTCATTATATTCCCGTTTCAACAAACAGATGTGCAACCACCTCTGGGTACGCTCCATTTGGGCCAGTGTGGTGACCAAAAGATTTCAATTAGGCTGTAGGCACTGTCCTGTTTTCTGTGCTCTGCCATGGTGTGTGCTCTGCAGCTCTAAGGTGACAGGAGAAAGGAGGAGGAAGACTGTGAGCAGTGCTGATAAGTGCCTGCAATTACTTTTGCAGGTTAAATCCTGTCTGGAATTTGATTAATTTGCCCCTTCTAGTGTAGTGTGCAATGAAGTTTGTTCACAGTGTGATCTTTTCACACTGGTTTTCATTAACATGTTATATCTGACTCCTAACAACCAGGGTGTTTTAATGGCAGGCTCCTGAACACATATGCAGAGAGAAGCTATTTCAAATAGAGTGTAGCAAGCATGAACTGAATTTTGATGTATTTTTTAAGTAAATCCTTAAGCAGATCAATTTTGATTCACATAAATTTTTTGGTAGTCCCAGCTGACCCATGCCTGAAAGGAAGGCTCTGTGACAGGCAGCAAAACAAGTCTGCCACTAGCAATGCCATTTTTAGCAGGAAGTTGGGGTGAGCTTTTGTTGTTGTTGTTTGCTTTTTGGTTTGTTTTTGGTTTTTTTTTGTTTGGTGTTTTGTTGTTTTTTGCTTTGTTTTAAAAAGTAATATAATGTTTGGTGGGTGTTTGTTTTGTTGTTTGTTTTTTTTTCTTGGACACACTTATATTAGCAGCCTTTTTTGACATTTGAAGAGACAGGAAACATACTTATGGTGTATAATTCAGCTTCTAAAATAACTACCACAACTAAAAAGAGTAACTTTTCCAAGCTAAAATTTTCTTTACTCTCAGGTAAGTATAACCTAACCAAATAAGGGAACCAAAGTGCCTTAACAATTTGATTTGGAAAAGCCTGGTTATATCCTGTGTTGAATTGATTGGCTGACTGTATTCCACAGGAAAGTGTGGTATCAGGATTGGAGTGATTTCCAAAAACTGGAAACTTAAATTTTGGCTTGAATTGGTAGTTAACAGGAGAAGTCAAGATTATATTTTGGTAACCTTGGGAGGGGAAAAGACAGGGAAGTCCACAGTGTTTGGAAGTGTTGAAATGTGGTTTTGCTAAGTGCCTGAGACTTGAGATATATATTTGTTTTACTGCACATCTCTCTGATACCTGCCCATCAATGTCTTCTTCTCTGACCAATAGAGATGCAACGCTACCAATAGAACAAAACTTTAATGTTTTTCTTTTCTGTGTGAGTGAAATTCTCACTTCCATGAAATTGTGCACCAGGAAGGGAATAATTTCCATTTAAATAACTATGTGTTTGTGCTTGCTGACTTGTGTTGCCACAGTCATGGTCTTGGGGTTTTACTGAGAGTTAGCTACACAGTTAGTCAGTGGGTTCTTGTGCTCTGTTGCCTTCAGTGTATACATTCTCTCTCAGAGTATTTACTCACTCTTTATATTTCCAGATAGTGAAAAGAAAAAACCTTGAGCCACACCGCAGTGGCTGTAGAGGGACATTGGCTGTTAACTAAGCAGGGGAGAGAAGACTCCACCTGGGTGAAAATGTTGCCCAGTGCTTTACAGAGAGTATGAGTTGAAATGGTTTCAGGGAAATGGGACATTAGTTTGGCGTGTTTTTTGGGGTGGTGGTGGTTGTTGTTGTTTCCTTTTTCCTTTTATTTTTTTCCCTCTCCTGAGAGGAGGAAGCCCTGAAGCACACTCACTGCTGCTGTACAATTTTCTCTCTCAGCTGCTCTGCTATAAATTAACTGTAATCCTTGGACATGAGAGAGCACATTTAATCAACACAAAATGCAAGTTCACTGTGTTCTGTAGTGGGAACAGAAGAGGGAGGGTTTTTGCCCAGAATTCTTATTTAAAGACAAGTTTGGAGTTGGTATCATCAGTGGCACACTGATGATTATTTTTAATTCCTTTTTAAAATTTTTTGTTACTTTGGGTTTTGGAATCTGTTGAGTGCACCCTCAGCAAGTTTGATAATGACACCAAGCTGGGTGGTGAGGCTAATGTGCCAGAGGGAAGGGATGCCATTCAGAAGCACCTGGACAACCTGGAGAAGTGGGCCCAGGTGAAACTCATGAGATTCAACAAGGCTAAGGGCAGAGTCCTGCACCTAGGTAGGGGCAATCCTCGTTACCAATACAAGATAGGAGATGATGTGCTGGAAAACAGCCCTGCGGAAAAGGACTTGGGGGTACTGGTGGGTAAGAAACTAGACATGAGCCACCAATGGGCACCTGCAGCCCAGAAGGCCAACTCCATGCTGGGCTGTGTCAAAAGAAAGTTGGACCAGAAGATCTTTAAAGGTCCCTTCCAACCCAATACATTCTATGATTCTATGATATCAAGTATCTAGGTAGCAGCTCTTTCTAGAGAATGCAGCTGACGCCTTTTACCTCTCAGTCCCTTGAGTTTTTTTTAATCATGGCTGAGGGCTTCACCACCCCTCATAGCTGTGTGTTGGCTTGTGGGAAGGCAGTTTTGGTGTCGGTGCAATTTGGAGGTGTGTGTGTATTTGAGCAGTGCCACTAACAGGCTTTTACTGCTTCCATCAGCAGAGGGTGAGGCACTTGACTTATAAGCTTCAGGAGATGTGTCACTTCCTCTGCTGCAGCAGGCCTGTTTGTGTACAGACTTTCCGAGGTACTCACCTGTTGTTTTCTGAGGGCCGAACTAATGAATTTAGGATATTGTTCTTCTTGGACTGTAGCTGATTGTCAGTTCGTGGTCAGGTGCTTTGGGATTGGCAGTATGTCTAAAATTGCTAACCTGGTCAGTCTAAATAAAATTTTTGATTTAGTAGTTGATTATTAGAAGGACTTTCTAATTTTCTGTCTCTTATTTGATACCTCAGCTTTCTGCAGGATTTGCAAGACTTTATTTTAATCGATAACCACAGCGTCTATAAAGGTGCTGCTTGTGAATTGTTTGCCATTCTGGGTATAAGATACAACAGCAGATGATGCTGATTCCTGTACAGAGGGGCCAGCAAGTAAAAGTTCTGTTTGAATTTATAATAAAACCTAAATCTGTAAAGCTATCATGCAGCTACAATCCTGATGATCTTATTTCACAAGTGCCAGCTGAAAATGGTTCCTTAAGGTCTCCACTGGCTTCTGAGCTTCCTTGCAAACCCAGCTGCAGCAGTCCTGGGTCAGTGCCTGCCTTAGAGCTTAAAGGTCCCTCAGATGGGCGCTCCTGCTGGCAGCATCACGGAGCTGCTTCTTGCCTCTCTGACCAGTCTTGCTTTCTCTCTTCAGAAACTCTGTTTCTTTAACATCTGACAGAAGCAGCTCCCCCATTTCCAGGCCCTCAGTCTTTAATCAGTGCCTTGACTGGCCCAAAGCAGCTGGGAGCTGCACCTGTAGGGCAATGTATCTGCTTGGTCCGAAGGCACACATGGGATTCAAAGAGTACAATCATGGTGCTTGTAACACCTAGCAAACTGTAGTGCAAACAGTTTTACTCAAGCTGTCAATTTGACCTAATCTAGAGTGATGTTTAGGCAGCTGGGTTTACAACCATAAATGCAGGCCATCCTTGCTGAATGTCAAGGTGGCTTCTCAAAAACACATGAGAGTGCTAGAGCTTCTAACAGGTTCTGTTATTGGTTATTTTCTGAACAGATATAAAGCATACTGTGCCCCGGACTGCTTGCACAACAGGTGGAGTGTTTAGGCTAAGATTTTTTTTGTTAAAACAAAAATCAGGCTAAGGCAGAACTCCAGCCCGGAATACTTCAGCTTAATCAGTTTGACAAAGCTGCAAGTAACTGAAAATGGGGCTTTCTCATGGAAATACCTGGCAACGCCAGTATTTGGCAGCACTGGAAGTCACACTTATTGGAGCAGCAATATTGTCAAGTGCTCCCAGATTTATTATGGGCCATTGGGATGATGACCTGTTTACCCAAACATTTGAATAAATCACTGTAGGGCAACTGACACAGATGTCCAATACTGTGACATTTTTGAACACTTCAGAACAACAGATTTATGGTGAAACAAAGGTGGTGATTATGTGGGTAATAGAACAGAAAAAGTACATATTGATGGATTGTGTTCAAACCACATTTCAGAGTGCCCTTGGGCTCAGCACTCCAACATATTTTACGTGCTTTGACCTTTGCGTAGATCTTGGAAATGTTGACTAAACACCTCATGCTGACAATATCATTAGGTATTTTGGGGACACTTCTGTGAAAATGCAGAGGTATTCTTACAGTATTCCAAATGCCTTAAATACTGCAGGCTTTCAAGGACTATCAACACAGTGACCTTTGCTTTGTAGTCTGATAGCTAAGGAAATCTCATTATAGACGCTGCAGTGTAACTTTGGTTTGACTCAGTGTTGTGTTTCTTTCTAAAAAAAATCTACTCAAAAGGTAATTCAGCCCTTAAGGCTAAGGTATTTTACCCTATGGTTTTATGATAGTTTTCTTATTGCTGTGCGAAGTGTATTTCAGAGAATAATAGAAAGCATTTGTAACAGCTTTTGTAAAGAGTAGAAATACTCACAGTTCTGTAGGCATCTCCTGTGTTCCCTGTGCTGTGGGTAATTGCTCACCTACAGATGATGCACCAGAAAGTGTAATGAGTCACCTTCACTGCCGCAAAAGCCTTCCCAGAAGAAATGAATGGGAGAGCTTGCTCTGATGTTGTGCCCTGGGTCACAGCCGTGCAAACTGTTTAGGAGGACTGCTGTAGTTGCAAGGGCACTGTTTGAATGAGACATTACAGTGACTCCTATCTAGATATTTGACCAGGACTGAGGAGCTGACCTGTGGGTCGTGTTACTTGTAGCCCCAGAAAGGGTGGTTGAGATTGTGGCCTCAATTCCTAGCACTTCCAGTATGGGCCACAACATCTGATGAGGCACCCTGGGGCGCAAGTCACAGGAGCCTCTTAATTTTCCCCAACTCTGTTTACTTCATGTGCTACTGGGGAAGAAAATGGACACAAATGCAGGAGAACTGAAAGGACAGGCTGTCTTTTCCAGCTACCAAACCTTTTTTCTTTGAACCCAAACCAGCACCTAAGCAGAGTGGACTCTGTCCTGTACCTACCAGTGCAAGGCCTCCTCTGTTCCTGCTGTTTGAAACCTGCTGGTGTCAAATGGAAATAACAAGTACAGCTGTACGACCAGTAGGCTACTATTTCGGTAATACTTTATTGCTTCCCAGTAACTGTTTCATAGCTCCTTCTGCCAGCCAAGAGATGACTTGCTTCTCGCCGTAAACATTTGTGTTTAAACAACATGCAGCTCTGTCATGACTACAGGAGAGATCTCTCTGTTATGCTGGGAAGGAAGGAAGGGACTAACCTGGGAAAACTGTAAGGATTGTTTTGAGAGGTGGATTAAGAATTAAGTGACCTTTTAAAGTTAAGATCGCTTTGGGTTGATTTGATAGATCTCACAAAAAAGGCTTGAACTTTCTAACATTTTGGGAGGCATTTGTTACTATTCCATCTTTACAGTCTGTTTAGACCACTTGTATTTCTGAGAAAGGACAGATTGGGAAGCAGTCACAGCATGTAGATGTGTCTGGGAGCCAGGTGAGACTGTTGTCTCATAGATTGACCTGTTATCCTGTTTTCTCAGAGACTTCTGGTTTCCTCTTGTACCCTGGGGTTAAATTCTATTTTGAAATAAATGGATGCAGTTTGAATAGGCTGTAAACTGCATCCTGGTTTTCTTGCTTCTGGACAGCAGGCAAGCAGGAA